>NC_068414.1:9447331-9747331 GCF_023724105.1 Carassius gibelio
TAAAGATGACCCTAGTGCAAAATAAATACACTAAAATGTATTTGAAATCCATTTATATATTTGCTATGTACTGTATTATACAAATACATTTACATATACTCAAAAACACCTCTCAAAACTCACAACTCAAAACTGGTATACTTAAAGTCTAAATTGGAACAACTAATTTTGTACTTAATGAACTTTAATTGTATGGAATTAATGTTGAAGTCCAACTAGAGATATAATACAGTATATTTTATTATATTAAAGTGCAACTATGGCAATGATTGTACTTTAAATATTTTGCATTTAAAGACTGATGTTATTCAAAGACCATGCATGCCTCATCAGTAGTGACATTACAAAACATTGTAGGCTTAACAATAAATATGCATTGTGCAAGTAAGTACTGCATAAAATGTTTATATCAGTAAGTCTAGAGTGATATGTCAACAAATACGTTAATAGATTTGAACTGTTGAAATAAATGTATTTTAAATCTATTACCTTTTTTTTTTACCAGTGGAATGCTTAGTCACAATCAAACCCACCATCAAATATCTGATTGTGAGAGCCATTTGTTGGCTTGAAGCTCCTCAGAGTTCAAACCATCACCCACATCACCAACTATTTTCAACAAGCATGTCTTTGAGGCAATGGTGATGGAATGGCTCGGTGGTCGGTGCTAGCGCCATCTTTCAATTAATTGCATGATTCTGTATGGGTTTTAGACAATTGTCAAACATTTCGTTTAAAATGCTCTAGTTCAGCCAACTGCATATAATATAGATTTAAACTAAAACACATTTTCATTTAATTGCAATACAATTATTGAAAACATGAAGTTAATTTCACATATACTATTGCCTACTACTCTAAAAGTATACTAAAGTGTATTTTTCACAAGGTAACATTTGTCAGCATATGCCAATATCCGTGTGAAAATCCTCTTCTGTGTCTGGATCTGAACTATTTAGAAATAAAAAGCTACATATTTATAATGAGGACATCTACTATGAACTTTAGTTTGATCTCTTTTTGTTTGTATATCCGTGTTACACTTAACACTACACATCTTAAATTAAATTATTTTGCAAAATTCTGTTGCAACTAGTTCTCACTAGTTTAGAGAATAAAATTCCCAATGCAAAACATCTCAATACACTATTGAGCTGAATATCAAGCAGCAACAGTAATCATTTCACAATCACTTTGGTGAATAAGGCACTGGTTAAGCCTCAGACCAGCCACATTAGATCCCTAACTCTAATTATGAGTTAGATCTCTAAAAGCAGTACATTCCACTGACATAAATTCCATATGACTTTATCAATAATTGATCTGTCCTTCACTGCACCAGTGCCTCATTGAGAGAGAAAGGGAGTGTCATAAAATGAAATATGTCAGTCTTAGTGGTTTTTTAACTTGTTACACTTGAGCTGTGTTCATGATTTATTTTCCCCACTCTCTTGTTCCTTCTTTATTTTACACCAGTGTGATTATCTAGAAATGATGCCAGTTGTGCCCAGTTTGTGTATACAAATCACATCATTTGAAAGAATTAACTTTGTTTGGTTTGAATTGCTGTCTAAAATGTTTGAAATTCAAATTTGAGAGAAATGTGAGAGTGACCAGTTTTGCTGAATACTGAAATAGGAGCATCCATCTATAGCAGTCCTCCCATGTCTATGGACCCTTGTATTATAGTCCTGGCACTTGGGTCTGATAGTGGGAAAGCAGTAACCCTAATGACAAATTTCCAAACACATGGGGCATGCAATTGTTTCTTTTTATTCATTTAAATATGGGAGTGAATCTCCTAAATTTTCTCTTCGTGTGTGTATGGAAGATAACTCTCTCAAAATGTTGATGATTGTGCTCGGCTCGGCTCATAAAGGAAGCCATTTTAAGGATATAATAAAGTAGGCAGGTTACAGGATACATGATACATTTTTATCATTTTGTATGATGCATGATACAATATTTTGTTAATGATAATTTGTTAAAAAAGATTTATAGCAGGGGTAGGCAAGTTCAGTCCTAGAGAGTTACAGTCCTGCAGAGTTCAGCTCCAACCCTAATCAAACAAACCTGAACAAGCTCATCAATGTCTTCAGGATTACTAAGGCTACAGGCAAGTGAGTTTCAGGGTTGGTGCTAAACTCTGCAAGACTGTGGATCTCCAGGAACAAACTTGCCTACCCCTGATTTAAAGGAATAGGTCATTCTGTCAGTAATTACTCACCCTCATGTTGTTTCAAAACCTTCGTTCTTCAGAACACAAATTTATATGAAAATATTTTTTTTTGATTAAATCAAAATGCCCTGAGACATGGTAAGAACAAAATAATAACGTTATTAATTACATTAAGTCACATCTTTAGACATGAAGAATACCACAACTACTTGATAGTAGTGGTATACGTCACTTGGAGGAGAATAATTGTTGAAAAAAGTTGTTATATTTTTGTAGCTTCATAAAATCATGGTTGAACCACTGATTCCACAAAAAAAAAAAAAAAAATATATATATATATATATATACATATACATATATATATATATATATTTTTTACAGATGTCCTTACCATTTTCTGGGCATGGGAACATTTCAGTTGCATTGTTTCCTATGCAGGGTCAGAAAGCTCTCAGATTTCATCAAAAATATCTTTGTCTGTGTTCTAAAAATGAACGAAGGTCTTATGGGTTTGGAACGACAGGTGAGAGTAAGAAATTACTGAATTAAATTAAGTTTATTATAGGCTTGTTCTTATTTGCCCTTTTGATTCAAGATGAACTTCCCACAACTCTGATATGCATTTTAAGGTGCCATAGAATGCACTGATACAATATTTTAAATTGTTCTCTGATGTCCCATTAGTGTGTATGCAAAGTTTTATCTCAAAATACAGAACACATAATTTTTTATAGCTTCTTGAATTTGCCTCTTTAGGGCCACTTTTTATGTGTCCCCTTTAAATGATAATGAGATGGAATTGGGCTACTTTAACAATGTTGAATCAACCCCAACAATGTAAACCCCCCCGGAATGATTTTACCAGGGAATCCCCCTCGAAATGCGATTGGGCTAGTTTTGAGTGGCAATTGGGAGTGTTTTGTTACAAACACCTGGCAACCCTGCTCCCTTCTCAGATGGGTGCGGAGCTTCAAGAGCTCATTCTCGCGGGTGTACCAGTGTTACGGACGGTTTATCTGGTGGTGACCGTGTTACTGACCTCACATTGCTTCCAAATGCATTATTTAACTATCACATTTCTATTCACGATCATTCCTGGTAGCACGTGAAGGCAGCATTAGTGAAACAGGCAGAGACAATGGTAGCTTTAGCAACATTAGCCTTACAGAGAGCCAAGAAGCTCTTTTGGAAAACAAAATATGATGCATGAGAATTCATTTGTCTAGAGTCTGGAGATTTTAATACAAAGCGTTGGTATCGATCCATCTCTCAGAAGCAATCTTTGGACAACTCCAGCGCTGAACTGACCTTGTGCGTGAGGAAGTTCGATGTAAAATTTTAGCACAAAGTAAAGGATTTTCCATTTTATTTATTTAATTTGAATTTGAATTTTTATCAATTCCTTCGAAAATGAAATCTAACCACCATGTCCTCAGCAGTCTATGGAGACTCCTATGTTCATAGGTGCATCCCAACAAACAACACTGGCATTGTACCGGACATTTTATCGGACATTGGACCAGACATTGGACCACAGCTTCTCACTCAGGGCTGTGTATATGGTAATAGAGAAGAGAGAGTCACAAATGGGCAGGACTTTTACAGACTATGTTGTTATAGTCCGAAACTGCTTGTTTGGATAAACTATTTATGTTTCTTTTGGATTATAAAACAATGAGTGAGTGGATTTTTACTATTATAGGGTGGTTGTTTTCACACACTGGGGCCACGCAACTGTGTTCAAACACCTTATAAAAGTGATTTTTCCATTCTATGGCACCTTTAAAAACATAATTAACAACTAGTTGATGAATTTGGTTCCCTACATACTGCATATAATTTCTGCAAATGCAGTTGTCACCACCTGATTTTTTAGGCGTCAGTTTGGTTATAGAATACGGTTATCACTCACGTAAATAACTGAACTGTTTGTGTACAAATCATGATTACACACTGAGTGGAAGTGTGTGCATGGCCCGCATGTCTTGTGGTCCTGCAGTCTAAACTGTACACATCAGAGAGGCAGGAGGCTCTCTGAAGCCTGCAGACATTCAGGCTCTCATCCAAGATGAGACGATCACCATACACCGTACACACTAATAATGCACAAGGCTACGACAGTTACAATGCTAATGAGTTGTAATATGAGAGTAATGAGACATTGAGCAGCCAGTCAATCCTGTAATATAGAACCTCCCTTTCCTTGAAGGACTCTTACAATAACGTTTTCAAAATGTTGTTAATACTCTCCTCAGGTGCTTGTACACATGCAGGTTTAGACATTTGTGAATCATGCACTGAACGAATGTGGCTGGTCTTACCCACAGGAGATGAGCTTCCTCCGCTGTTGGGGGTGTTTTGAGTTCGCGTTGGGGAGGGCAGGTTCAGGGAGCTAATGACTGATGGGAACAGGAAGGGATAAACTTCTGCTCTGTAGCGCCTCATCTGGACAAGTGTGGAAGTGCAGCTGGAAGCCGGGGTTCGGCTCACTGTCTTCATTCCTCGGGGAGGATGAAGGTAAATTAGTGGTAAGTGAAAGGGTCAGGGTTCATTCTCTTCAAGGCAGATGCGATGTATTTCCTCATCTCCATCTGAGAAAACCTCCAGAAGGCTCTTAGCGTGCCAGAGGGCAGAATGGCATGATATTGTCCTCCCAGGTACACCAATCACATCACATGACTGGGCCTGCTGTCACACAGTGGCATTGCTTCTAGTAGTACATTAATCTGAAACACATCAAGACTTCTGGTCAATATTTGAGGGTAACATTTGAATGACATTTTATGTGTCATTTCCGCGGCACCAAACAGAATAATCACACACTCCTTCAGTCCCATCCACTCTTTGTCATTGTTCAGAAAAGCAGGCCACTCTCCTGCTAGACAACCAAAATAAATAAAATAAAACTGATAACCATAGACAATAACAGATAACCATAGACATTGATGACCATAACACACACACACACACACACACACACACGCACGCACGCACGCACACACACACACACACACACACACACACACACACACAAACAATGTTCTCAAAATACATTTATGGTTTTTAAGACTATTAAAAATAAAAACATAAAAATACAAAGTAGGTTGGGTTTGCACAATTTAATCAGACATTAACTTTTGTAAATTAATCATTTACATGAGTAAATTAGGGGAGAGAATGTTTAGTAGTTCTGCTCCAAAGCTATGGAACAATCTTTCACAATCACTTTTCAGACCTTACAAACCTTTTCTCACTATGCTACTCTAATGTTTCTATCATTTAATTCTATAATATCATAAACATTATATATTTCTTTTTTGTTTTGTTTTCATTTTGTCCTGTCTGACATTATAATATTATTCCTACTGTAAGCCTATACTACTGTAACTGTTTGTTTGTTTGCTTTTGTTTACTGCTTCTTGTAAAGTGACTTTGAGGTCTAGAAAGGTGCTATATGAACCTTGTATTCAGGCCAACTTGTTTTTTTAAACTAGCAAAATGAACCAGATAAATTATCCCTTGGTCTTGGCAAAGGCAATACTACTTGTGATGTGTCTGAAATAGCATCTGCCACCAATGGAAATGAAACAAAATGAAAACCTATGCAGGAAATATGTCCACTCGCTAATGTTAATGTTCTCCAATCCCTCATTCATCTGAAATGTTACTCACAACTGTAAATGGATTTTGAGATCAATGTTCCAGCATGCATGTGCTTCATTTAATGTTCGCTTACGCTTGAAAGATTGATCATCTGGATTTCATCATGCACTGGTGTACATTGATAGATCTGGGATAGCATGAAACAAGTTAAAATCAGACAAGAAAGAGTGAGTTACTTGTTATTTAGCAGATCCAATGCAACTTGCACCACAGTCATGCTGTCTGTTACTCATCTTCAGGTCATCCAAGATATATGTGACTTTTTTTGTTCAGTAGAACATTAAAGAAAATGTTTTAGATGATCCTTGGAGATTCATAAAATGCAAGCCAGCAGATACCCATTTTTGAGAACAACAACAAAAAAAGCATATCAAGGAACCTAACATTAACATCGTGTTTCTTGTCATTACACTGAGGTCTGGTGAAGTGAGACAATCGGTCTGTGCAAGAAACTGAACATTTGAATGAACTGGTTCAATACACTAGTTTGTTTATGTAATCACACAATGACATAATGTCTGCACAATGCTATTATTAAAGCACCCAGTAATAATTAAGGTTAGCAATAAACATGTAAAACATCCACGTTTAACATGTCTAAAGCAGTCAATGAACTAATCCTAATTCACTAAATGAACATAAATTTACATAAAAATTAGAAACCATATAAACTTTATTTGCCCAGATTTACAAATATGAATATCACTTGTTCATCTGTCAGAGTCCAGAGTCCAAACTGTAACTCAGTTCACGGAGTAAAAAAATAAAATAAAAAATAAAAATAATGAAGAGTGCAACAGCCTAAGAAGAATTAAAGCTGCAAGCAGCAATGAAAGGGCCCTCACACCCGGGCTCACCACCACCTGGTAGCCTTAGGTAAACAGTAAATCTTCGGCCATATGCTTATAAAATGGTATATATTTGTGCCAAATGTCCTGCCGCCAATAGGTGGCACTATGATTATAAATGAGTATTGGCATTAGATGTCTTCAGGCCAGGACTCTTACCAAACATGTGAAGTTTTGGGCAGATCAGACAATGCATATTTAAGTTAGTGTAAAACAATAAATTTCCTGTGGCCAGCAGGTGGTGCTATAATTATAATTGAATATTGGCCATTAGATAAATTCAGGCCAGAACTCTCATAAAACGTATGACGTTTTGGGCAGATTGGGTATTGTATGCTTAAGTTACCTCAACTTCTTGTTTCATAGTATTAATAGCATGCTTTAGCATTTAGTGTTGCTAGCATGTTTGGGAATATTTCTAGCATGAAATACCACAAGAAACAGATGATTCTTCTGCACAATCTAACTTTGCTGCAGCCTGAAATTGAACTACTGGTTTCGTCTGGTCAAAGGAGAACTGGCCCCCAAACTGAGCCTGGTTTCTCCCAAGGTTTTTTCTCCATTCTGTCAACGATGGAGTTTCGGTTCCATGCCGCTGTTGCCTCTGGCTTGCTTAGTTGGGGTCACTTCATTTACAGCGATATCTTTGACTTGATTGCAAATGATTGCACAGATACGATTTAAACTGAACTGAGATGATGACATCCCTTAATTCAGTGATCAACTGCCTTAACTGTCATTTTGCATTATTGAGACACTGGTTTCCTAATGAATGTTGTTCAATTGCTTTGACGCAACCCCTTTTTTTGTTTACAGTTTTTTTCTATCACTAACAAGCGCTTAACCATACTTCAGATACTTTTTCTAAACTCTTAACACAGACTAACACCTACAAAACACAATTGGCCAAATGGATAATTTTCTTCTCAAAAACACATTTTGTTAAATATATACTAAATCTTCATTTCAAAACAGAACACATCTTTCTCTGCACACACCAACTTTACCAAAACACTGGAAATCTGACTCAAAATTAAATTATTCTGTCAAAGAATAACACTTGTTTTCACCTCACAAGTTACATGCAGTCAATCAAAGTACACCAGGTTTCAAAATACTGGCTATTGTTGACATTACAAAAACTGCATTGACTTTTCAGTCTCAGTTTTGCAGGTATTTGCATGCAAAACATGCAATTCACAGTTTTACACTAAATGTCTTGGTTAGGAACTGTATGTCCAAATGTACAGTAATGTTCACATTCAAAAGCATTCCAGTAAAAAGCTATTTTTTTCCTTTACTGTTTACTGCAGGAGGTACAGTAGAAACACGGTATGATAGAACAGAAAAGGTTTGACAGTATTGCCTACAGTGAACAAAATATCCATGAAACACATAAGAGCATTCAGAACAAAAAAACAACAACAGCAAAAAGCCCAGATAAAAAAGGAGGGGGGGGGGGGGGTACAATAAAAACAATCTCTCACTGCTCCTCTCACTGCTCCTGCTCCTCTCACTTCTCCTGCTCCTCTCACTGCTCCTCTCACTGCTCCTGCTCCTCTCACTGCTCCTCTCACTGCATCTCTCACTGCTCCTCTCACTGCATCTCTCACTGCTCCTGCTCCTCTCACTGCTCCTCTCACTGCATCTATCACTGCATCTCTCACTGCTCCTGCTCCTCTCACTTCTCCTGCTCCTCTCACTGCTCCTCTCACTGCATCTCTCACTGCTCCTCTCACTGCTCCTCTCACTGCTCCTCTCACTGCATCTCTCACTGCTCCTCTCACTGCTCCTCTCACTGCTCCTCTCACTGCATCTCTCACTGCTCCTCTCACTTATCCTCTCACTGCTCCTCTCACTTCTCCTGCATCTCTCACTGCTCCTGCTCCTCTCACTGCTCCTCTCACTGCATCTATCACTGCATCTCTCACTGCTCCTCTCACTGCTCCTGCTCCTCTCACTGCTCCTCTCACTGTTCCTGCTCCTCTCACTGCATCTCTCACTGCTCCTGCTCCTCTCACTGCTCCTGCTCCTGCTCCTCTCACTGCATCTCTCACTGCTCCTCTCACTGCTCCTGCTCCTCTCACTGCATCTCTCACTGCTCCTGCTCCTCTCACTGCTCCTGCTCCTCTCACTGCTCCTCTCACTGCTCCTGCATCTCTCAATCTCTCACTGCTCCTGCTCCTCTCACTGCTCCTGCTCCCCTCACTTCATCTCTCACTTCTCCTGCATCTCTCACTGCTCCTGCTCCTCTCACTGCTCCTGCATCTCTCAATCTCTCACTGCTCCTGCTCCCCTCACTTCATCTCTCACTGCTCCTGCTCCTCTCACTGCATCTATCACTGCATCTCTCACTGCTCCTCTCACTGCTCCTGCTCCTCTCACTGCTTCTGCATTTCTCACTGCTCCTGCTCCTCTCACTGCTCCTGCTCCTCTCACTGCTACTGCATCTCTCACTGCTCCTCTCACTGCTCCTGCTCCTCTCACTGCTCCTGCTCCTCTCACTGCTACTGCATCTCTCACTGCTCCTGCTCCTCTCACTGCATCTCTCACTGCTCCTCTCACTGCTCCTGCTCCTCTCACTGCATCTCTCACTGCTCCTGCTCCTCTCACTGCTCCTGCTCCTGCTCCTCTCACTGCATCTCTCACTGCTCCTGCTCCTCTCACTGCTTCTGCATCTCTCACTGCTCCTCTCACTGCTCCTGCATCTCTCAATCTCTCACTGCTCCTGCTCCCCTCACTTCATCTCTCACTTCTCCTGCATCTCTCACTGCTCCTGCTCCTCTCACTGCATCTATCACTGCATCTCTCACTGCTCCTCTCACTGCTCCTGCTCCTCTCACTGCTTCTGCATCTCTCACTGCTCCTGCTCCTCTCACTGCTCCTGCATCTCTCACTGCTCCTGCTCCTCTCACTGCTACTGCATCTCTCACTGCTCCTCTCACTGCTCCTGCTCCTCTCACTGCTCCTGCTCCTCTCACTGCATCTCTCACTGCTCCTCTCACTGCTCCTGCTCCTCTCACTGCATCTCTCACTGCTCCTGCTCCTCTCACTGCATCTCTCACTGCTCCTGCTCCTCTCACTGCTCCTGCTCCTGCTCCTCTCACTGCTTCTGCATCTCTCACTGCTCCTGCTCCTCTCACTGCTCCTGCATCTCTCACTGCTCCTGCTCCTCTCACTGCTACTGCATCTCTCACTGCTCCTGCTCCTCTCACTGCTCCTCTCACTGCTCCTGCTTCTCTCACTGCTCCTGCTCCTCTCACTGCATCTCTCACTGCTCCTCTCACTGCTCCTGCTCCTCTCACTGCTCCTGCTCCTGCTCCTCTCACTGCATCTCTCACTGCTCCTCTCACTGCTCCTGCTCCTCTCACTGCTCCTCTCACTGCTCCTGCTCCTCTCACTGGGCTTGCTCTTCTCCCTGGGCCCCTTGCTCTTACTCTTCCTCGTCCATACATTACAGTGTTTGTCTTTTTCTGTTTCTGTTTCCAAAAACATCACTCTTCAAAGTCCTCCTTTTATTGTATAAGTGTCAATGTAATAGAAAAAATAACCCCTGCCATTGAGTCTAAGCCAGATAGGAATCAGCTGTGGTTGGCCCAATTTACACAACATAAATCAGCTAAGATGAACTGATATAATTGCAGAAGCAGAGGTTTTTATACTGTCTCTAAGGTTGGGAACATTGTTTTTGCTATTGTGTGATGTTGTGTGTTAACAGGGGCGTAGCAAGCTTTTCAAAAGTGTGGGGGATGGATGTGGTTTGTTTATAAACAATAAAAATGATGAACACATTGACAGAGGGGTACACAATGCAGGGCTTAAAGTTCTCTGGCACTGTGCGGGATTTCCGGCTTGCGGCGTTTGGCTGGGAAAAAAATAATCCTACATTTAAAAAAAAAAAAAAAAGAAAAAAGAAAAAAGTAAAAAAAAAAATCAGAAAAAAAACGCCCACACAAAGCTTTTTCTCTGGTGGTATAAATAATGTAACAATTTACTGTTTTTAAACATTAAAATAATATACACTTTAATTTCATAGTTCTTCAACAGGTATGCAAACAATATCCCAATAATAGCAATTAGCATTAGTCTAAAAAACGAAATATAATACCGAAAACACTCGACATGTCAACAAAACGATTAACAGAACATCTTCCCAAACACATATCAAGCTTATTTAATAACCTCGAAAGCATAAACACTCATTCAAAGTACCTAGAAAAGGGAGATGTAAATAACCATAAGTTCCCGCCTCCTCAGCACGAGCTGACCGATAACACCCCAAGAGAGGCGGGACTTAAGGCAGAACAGCCAATCATCAGCCGATCACACTCAAAGCCGGTGTCAAGTTTGAGAGGGAGGGGAAGAGGAGGCAGCCGCGGCGAGCGCAGACACAGAGCGGTCAGAGAAACGGAGGAACGACTGTAGTAAGGCGTTTGTGCAAAACTGCGGAAAAACTGCAGAAAATGTGCGGGTGTCGAACCCTCTCACCGGGAAAAGTGTGGGTGTTAAAACCCCCACATCCCCCACGGGTGCGACGCCCCTGTGTGTTAACATTTGTAAATACTACAAAAACGATCCATAATTTTGTTGGGAGGTATAGCTTGTCTGTTCAGAAAATGTAAGAATTGTGGAATTGTATTTAATTACCCCATATTGTGTGAAAACGACATGAAATGTGCGAATGGTATGGCCACAATAGACAGATGCTGTGCTAATTGTGTTTAGAGTTTTGAAAAGTGACAACTGCTTGGACAAATGCTTGTTAGCGACTGAAAAAAAACTGTAAATGCTATATATAGCTCATATATAGTTCCTGTAGCTCAATTGGTAGAGCATTGCGATATCAAGCACAAGGTTGGGGTTTTGATTCCCTGGGAACACATGATAGGTAAAAATTGATAGCCTGAATTTGTGAATTTGTGAATAAGTCGCTTTGGATAAAAGTTTAGATTTAATTGTTTAATTTAATTTAATAAAAAATAAAGGTGAAAGGTGACTTTACTTGGCATATGCCATATTTTTACTGTGTTGCTAATAGTGCATAACACAGTCCATCCAGAAAAACGTGATTATGCGATTGCCTGATTTAATGCATAATCAGCCAAAGGCCGCATATTTATGCGGGGTCACATTTTTTTCAAATACGCCGCTCTTTTGCCGCATAAATTGCCAATTTCAGAAAGCAAAATATGCGGGGCTAGCATGATTTCATAATCCCTGTATTTTCGTTGCAAAAAAACTCACATATATATTAGCAGAAAGTAGAAAAATGTTGCGTTTACTTCACACAAGTAAAGCGCCATTTTCCCCCAATTGCCATGGGAACCTTATGAAGTGACGTAATTACGTGATGTGAACATCATCCGCAAACCCTGCGGTGAAACCAGGGTGAAACTTGAAGCGTGTAAATCATTCTTATTTGCAAACAAAAATAAGCACAAAATAACGCGCAAAGCAGTTTCCCGATGTGTTACACGACAGTGGAGCCTAATTATATTGCGAGAACTTGCGAAAACTGCGGTTTGATGGTGATTCCCCCAACACCCCCTTCTCACTAGGCTACTAACACTGTTGTAGTTTCATTCAGAAGTTTATGCAACTTTACAGTTGTAAGATTGCACTTTTTTGTTACAGAACAGTACCAAATATTTACAGTTGTAATTATATTAGTAGTTTGTAAAATAATTTACGTTGCAGTAAGAGATTGCAACTTAAATATTATGTGATTTAGTATGCTCGCTTATCATAGGAAGTAATAAGAAATTACTCTTTACATTAATGTAGTAGCCTAGTGAGAAAAAGGTGTTGGGGGAATCACCAATTTTTTTTTTCTTTTTCATCAAAACGCAGTTTTTGCAAGTTCACTCAATTTCATCACATAAAATTGCAAAAATATCCCACATATTCCATCGCATTTTTTATTTTTGCCCGCAACTATCACAAAAAAAAGTCAACGTTTTTCTGGAGGGACTGATATAACTGTTCAGTGTAAAAAAATGTTTATCAGTTTTTCAACATATTCACAATGTATCCTGCAACCTGCAAACCCAACAACAATTGAGGAGAAATATAATGGAAAACTACGTGAGTTATTAATGGAAAACTATGTGAGTGATGTTCTGTGACAGTAGCTGGGCACAGCCGAGTGCAATGTGAAAACAATTTGGTCTAATTATTAGTAGAAACACTAAGGTAAGTGTAATGGTTTAGATGATTGTTACAAGAGATCTTTTTTATTTATTTATTTTTTTACCCCTCAAGGATACCACTGTTGAACCACTGAAGGATTTTTTTATGAATTGGACCCTGGTTCCCAGCAAAGAGGACACGACAAATGAAAAGGGAGGAGAGGTAACTGGTCGGCCCTGATACTAAATCCTGTTTAACAGAGTTATAAACTGTGTCAGGATAATAGCAGCCATAATGCACTAATCTGCAGTCAGGGTGCAGTTAAAGTGATGTGTAACCACACTTCATAATTAACAGCCCCTAGATAATACCCCAGTCTAACCATGCAGACACAGCTAGACAGGCTTTGCTCTTCAATATTCAATGCATGTCCTCTGTCCACCACTTCTGTTATAATGTTCCTGCCATTGGTTAAACAAATCACAACCATATTACAAATAATATTTCTAAACCAAACCCTTTTAACCAGAGGTTACTGTAATTTTTTAAACTATAATTAATTAATTTAATAGCATTTAAAAATTAATTGTAGTTTAATTTAGTAATTTAAGTATTAATTTAAGTATTGTTGGTAACACTTTACTTAAAGACTTAATGTGCAATGCATTATAAAGGGTTATTAATGGGTAATATGCATGATCATTTATTGTCCATTGTAATTGATTATATCGTTTCGGTTACACTTTATTTGAAGGTGTTCTTGTTATAGTGTAATTACACTCTTAAGTACGGAGTAATATTTATTAAATACATGTACTTACTATATGATTAGGGTTAGGGTTAGGATTATGGTTTGGTTTAAGGTTACTTGCACGTAATTATGCATAATATATTGTTATTATAAGAGTACATGTAACGTTTAACAAGGACACCTTAAAATAAAGTATTACCTCTTATCGTAAATAATTATAAAATAATTTAATGAATTGATAAGTGTTATAATTTATTAATTGTATTAACAATTAATAATAATAATAATAATTATTATTATTATAAATAATAACAACATTTTATTTATAATGCACTTTATAATCACACATAATCCCAAAGTGTTACAGATTAAAAACCAGAAGTAATGACCAAATTAATTAAAAGGCTTTGCTAAAAAATTATTTATTACAATTTTTTTAATCATGGAGTTAAGCTCATATTTTGGGATCATCTGCTTGCATGTACACATTACATATTTTTAAAGGGGTCATATAAGGAACATGCACTTTTACAAGTTGTTTGAACTGAAATGTGTGTTGAAATGTATGTGTACACAACCACCCTATAATGATAAAAATCCACCAAGTGTTTTTTTTTATTTTTTTTTATCTCGTTAAATGTTTTCCCCTTTCTCAAATTGAGCCATCTGACTGTGTGACATCACACGGTCAAAATTGTTTGATTGACAGCAGCATTTCACCACAGACTGGACTTGTGTCTTACTTCAGACCCGCCCTGAGTGAGTCATCATTAGTCCGAGATGCAGACGAGCATGACTCCTAAGTGATTGAGGTGTTTTGTTGTTGGATGTAATAATGAACATAGCAGTAGTAAATTACTTTGTAGGTTGTGAGGCCACGATGGTCAGAGCATTAAACAAACTCGGAGCAGCTGATCAGAAAGCCCCGATCTCCCATAGTGCGAAGCTTAGTCCCAGGAGGTTTTAATAGATATGTTGATGCAGAACAGAGTGTACGTTTAGAAGTTTGTGGAGAAATTAGTTCCTTGAGATATGATGGGGCATCACTGTGGATGCACTCATGGGTGAAGAGGGACAGGAAGCCAGTGTAGTGATTTGAGAATGGAGGTGATCGTAAATGCGACCCCTAATCATTCATAATCACGAGATTGTACAATCCATAATAAGGTATATTACAAGGCATAATTAATGCAATAAAACTATTTGCACAATGCATTATACATAAAGGTTTTAAGTAAAGTGTTACTGCATTTTTAAAATTTATATTAGTAATTATAGCAATACATTTTTTTTACCTATAATTATATTATAGGAATAAACTGCATGTTGAATCACAGACACCGCGGACAAAAAACAAACAAACAAGGTAAACACTAATTCCCATGACAACAACAAAGAACCAAATCAGAGCCTTTGGAGAGAGTATGCTTTAATTTTAACCTCAGTTTTAGTTTTATTATATGATGATAATCCTTTTTAAAAAACAGAACAGTGAATACAATACCCATAAATTACAGCAAATTACACCTCCATCTCCTCCGCATGTTTATGGGTGACTGTGTGTAACTGCATGTGAAATACGTGTGTAGTTGTCATTTGAACCTTGAGGAGCTGATAAGAGACACTCGATTGAAGTGTAGTAATTCCCAGCAGGCGACTGGGAGAGTGAATGAGTTAAGTGAGTGGAACAGGGTTTGATTTCTCTCTCAGACGCTGCAGACATGGACATTTTCATACTTGCTATATCCAATCACCTCACATGAAGTGCTGAGAGCTGCTCTGTGAGGGGAATGCATGATACAAGAAATGCCTTAGAGAAAGATACAACGAGAGAGAGAGACAGATAGAGAGAGAGAGAGAGAGAGAGAGAGAGCACTCTCTTCTTTGACATGCTTGTGTTATCCAGTACTGATAAGAGAGCAGCTACAAGCTCATGCCTACTATCTGAGTGTCTGCCAAATATTCTAAATCAAGAGAGGAGGGACGGAAGGGCTTAGTGTGAGGTGAAATTGAGTTTAAGTGTGAATAAATAAACCTCTTTAGCTCCACAATTAACTGTCATATTTCACATTGCTGACACTTATTTGACATTGTTTCTTTAACGATTCCCCAAATACACTCAAATTTCACAACCAGTTTAAATTGTTTTAAAATGCAAACTAACGATATCCGCCTTTCAGACATGAGCAGTATGTAACTTTAGAAAATAAAAATACAAATAGACACAAATAATACAATTACTGACTGAAGGTTAGAGACATTGCTGAGATCTCTTTTGAATATCTGAAGGAGATACTCATGAGGTTGCTGAAGTCTTCTGCTCAGAAGAGACTTTTGTAAAAGTGTTCTCCACTGAATCTAATATGGGTGAATATAAGACATGAATTCAGGGTAGAGAGCTCTGAAATACAGTTCACTAATCACACTGAAGAACGCAATTAGATTTTGAAAATGCAATTGGGTTTTGGCATTGTTGGGAAAACTTTCTGGATCTGGTTTGCAATTGCAGCACAAGCCATTAGCCAAGAGTTAGAGCTGTTTAGGGGATGAGGAGGAAGATGGGTGAAAGACATTAACTGGTAAATGTGTAATTATGGCCCAGGCCTCCTCTGCTGTCATCCCTCTCTTGTATTTCTCTAAGGGGCTCTTTACACGAGTGCAACAGGTATGTTTACTGCCCTCTCCCTTGCATTAATTGAGGAGGCATAGTCGCTTTATAGCTCTGAAGTCCCTCAAAGATGTCTCTCTCCTATATGTTTCACAAACAAACCAATAACTGGAAGAAAGCTAGCACACCAAAATTTGGCTACTGCATCCAGCGAGTGCTCTGGGAAAATACTGTAAAACAGGTCATGTGTCTTTGGATGATGCATCTTGTGTGACTATTTCTTAATTTATTTATATTTATTACATTTTTTTTTTTGTCAAGGAGTTAAGCTCATATTTTGGGATCATCTGCTTGCATGTACACAGTACATATTTTTAAAGGGGTCATATAAGGCAACATGCACTTTTACAAGTTGTTTGAACTGAAATGTGTGTTGAAATGTGTGTGTACACAACCACCCTATAATGATAAAAATCCACCAATTGTTTTTTTTTTTATTTTTTTTTATTTTATCTCGTTAAATGTTTTCCCCTTTCTCAAATTGAACCATCTGACTGTGTGACGTCACACGATCGGAGGACCCTCCCACAATTGTTTGATTGACAACTGCATTTCAGCACAGACTGGACTTGTGTCTTACTTCAGACCCGCCCTGAGTGAGCCATCATCAGTCCGAGATGCAGACAAGCATGACTCATAAGTGATTGAGGTTTTTTGTTGTTGGATGTAATAATGAACATATAGCAGTAGTCAATTACTCCCGACATCAGAGCGATATTTTATTAATTTACGTTTGGATCTGACGGGAATGCGCCCTTGATCTACTTAAATGCGTTCATGTTCGCGAAAATCATTCATGATCCAGCCTCACCTACAAAAGCAGTGAGTATAATGTATTTAAATGAATCATTGCAAATCGCCTTTCCTAATAATGTGCTAATTAGCAAGTTTCACTATGAATGTGGCTCTCAGAGAGCAGACCAGAAGAGAGGGGCGGAGTCAGCAGAGCTTATTAGAATTAAAAGAGAATTCCACAAATCAGCATGTTTTGAAAAGAGCTGTTTTTACAGGGTAAAAACATGTTTTTTACACTACCGTTGAGACATTTTAAACTAATGTTACAGACTTTTCACTAAGACCCTAAAGAATCATATCAACTTGTGGAAAATGGGCATTATATGACCCCTTTAATACATAATTTAGCATTTTTAGCATACAGTATATGAACTCAACTGGCTTTGTGAGGAAATGCTAATATCTTTGCATTAGAACGCAAAGTGACAATGCAAATATCTTTGTGAGAGATCGCAAAAGTTTTGCAAGGAAACGCAAATATCTTTGCAAGAGAATGCTAATTTTTCGAGGGAATGCAAAGTTTTTCAAGGAAATGAAAAAAAATTGTGAGAGGACGCAGACATTTAATTTTTTTAAATTTTTCCTCCCGCCCTGAATGTTTTCCTTTCACCCCGATTTTTTTCACTTTAGGGGCTTCATATAGAATTGAGATGTCTCAGCTTACAGTATGTTTAATCTAAGAGTTAATTAAAAATTGTAATTGAACTGAGTGATATGCCAGTGATATTGATGTATACTTAAATCTGACTACATAGCAATAAAGTCATTGTTTATAATAAAATGTAAATTTTTCAATGTCTTGTATTTAGACACACTAGCTTCAAGACTATGTGCAAAAAACATTCTAATCCGCAGCCTTATAATATGTGACCCTGGAAATCTAAATGAGATTTATTCATCATAATAAATAAGCTTTCCATTGATGTATGTTTTGTTAGGATTGGACAATATTTGGATGAGATATGAAAATCTGAGAATCTGAGGGTCCAAAAAAATCTAAATACTGAGAAAATGACTTTGAATTTGTCATTTTGAATATATATATATATATATATATATATATATATATATATATATATATATATATATATATATATATATATATATATATAATTATCATTAATATGCATGATAATAATTTTTTTTAATCGATCATTTTGACCCATACATTGTTTTTTTTTTTGGCTATTGCTAAAAATACCACGAGCCTTTATCAAGGCACCTAAGTTGTGGTATTGCCAGCCCAAGATTAAAACCCACAACCTTAGGGTTAGGAGTCAACCTCTCTAACCACTAGGCCACAACTTCCCATAAGGTAAGTGCACCAAAAGTGAAGAGCAGATTAACAACCTCAGTTAACCGCAAGGAGCGATCGCTTTAACCACTCGGCCACCTCGTCACATGTCGGGTCTTACGTATTACTGATACTGACCATGTTTGCATGCACAATTACAATAGTCAAACATCCAAAGCACACTCATGGAATTCCTGTACATGTTATGAAATGTAAAAATTGTGATTTTCAGGTAAATGGAAAAATATAAAATTCTAAAATGTCCTGGAAATTAAAATTAATAAAAATACATTTTCAATTCATACTCAGCTGAGTAAAATCAAAAATTTCAGTAATTTGTGGCTTCATAATCAGAATAAACCCCCTTGAAATCCTGAAACCATTTTGGGATAATAAACTTAACACTATTAAACCTCAACGACTTGACCCTTTTTACTACACACAAAGATACAGACAGCCTGAAAATAGCCAGACACCGAAATACATTCATTGTGGGTATCGTCAGAATATCCAAATCACTTCTATTAATCCTGATTACAGTGGTTTCTGTCATATTGGTCTACTAACCCAAGACTACCTAAAAATGCTGGGAGGTCTGTTGATCATGAAGTGCTTAGTCGATTGCCCAGGTCAGATTACATGCCTTCTGCACTCCGTTTTGCACTTTTTAATGTCATTGTCATTAGGATATGTCCCCAAAACCTTCAAACTGGCTGTTATTAAGCCTCTCATCAAAAAACCACAACTTGACCCCATAGAACTAGTTTATTATAGACCAATCTTGAATCTCCCTTTTCTGTCCAAGATACTAGAAAATGTGGTATCCTCACAATTATATTCCTTCTTAGAGAAAAATGGTATATGTGAGGATTTCCAGTCAGGATTTAGACCGTATCATAGTACTGAGACTACTCTCCTTAGAGTTACAAATGATCTGCTCTTATCATCTGATCATGGGTGTATCTCTCTATTAGTTTTATTGGATCTTAGTGCTGCGTTTGACACAATTGACCACAACATTCTTTTGCATAGACTTGAACACTTTGTTGGCATCAGTGGAAGTGCATTAGCATGGTTTAAATCGTACTTATATGACCGCCATCAGTTCGTAGCAGTGCACGAAGTATCATATCGATCAAAAGTGCAGTATGGAGCACCTCAAGGCTCAGTACTAAGGCCGCTACTCTTCACGCTTTATATGTTACCCTTGGGAGATATCATCAGGAAACATGGTGTTAGCTTTCACTGTTATGCTGATGATACTCAGCTCTATATTTCCTCGCAGCCCGGTGAAACACACCAATTTGAAAAACTAATGGAATGCATAGTCGATATAAAAAATTGGATGACAAGTAATTTCTTGCTGCTAAATTCAGAAAAAACAGAGGTGTAAATTATAGGACCTAAAAACTCTGCTTGTAATAACCTAGAACACTGTCTAAGACTTGATGGTTGCTCTGTCAATACTTCATCATCAGTTAGGAACCTAGGTGTGCTATTTGATCCCAAACTTTTCTTAGAAAGCCACGTTTCTAGCATTTGTAAAACTGCATTTTTCCATCACAAAAATATATCTAAATTACAGCCTATGCTCTCAATGTCAAATGAAGAAATGCTAATCCATGCATTTATGACCTCAAGGTTAGATTATTGTAATGCTTTATTGGGTGGTTGTTCTACACGCTTAGTAAACAAACTACAGCTAGTCCAAAATGCAGAAGCAAGAGTTCTTACTAGAACCAGGAATTATGACCATATTAGCCCGGTCCTGTCCACACTGCACTGGCTCCCTATCAAACATCGTATAGATTTTAAAATATTGCTTATTACTTATAAAGCCCTGAATGGTTTAGCACCTCAGTATTTGAATGAGCTCCTTTTACATTATACTCCTCTACGTCCGCGACGTTCTCAAAAAAAAAAAGGCAATTTGATAATACCCAGAATATCAAAATCAACTGCGGGCAGCAGATACTTTTCCTGTTTGGCGCCTAAACTCTAGAATAACCTACCTAACATTGTTCGGGAGGCAGACACACTCTTGCAGTTTAAATCTAGATTAAAGACCCACTCTTTACCTGGCTTACACATAACATACTAACATGCTTTTAATATCCAAATCCGTTAAAAGATTTTTAGGCTGCATTAAATAGGTAAACCGGAACCGGGAACACTTCCCATAACACCCTATGTACTTGCTACATTATTAGAAGAATGGCATCTACGCTAATATTAGTCTGTTTCTCTCTTATTCCAAGGTCACCGTAGCCACCAGATCCAGTCTGTATCCAGATAAGAGGGTCACTGCAGTCACCCGGATCTAGTACGTATCCAGACCAGATGGTGGATCAGCACCTAGAAAGGACTTCTACTGCCCTGAAAGACAGCGGAGACCAGGACAACTAGAGCCCCAGATACAGATCCCCTGTAAAGACCTTGTCTCAGGGGACCACCAGGACAAGACCACAGGAAACAGATGATTCTTCTGCACAATCTGACCATATCATAGTATGTGAGTATCATAGTACTCACAAAGTAGTGCACGGTGTTAGCTTTCACTGTTATGCTAATAGTACTCAGCTCTATATTTGTTTGCAGCCTGGGAAAACATACCAATTTGAAAAAATTATGGAATGCATAGTCGATATAAAAAACCTGGATGAGGAGTAATTTCTTACTGCTAAATTCTGAAAAAAAAACAGAGGTGTTAATTATGAGACCTAAAAACTCAGCATGTAATAACTTAGAACACTGTCTAAGACTTGATGGTTGCTCTATCAATTCAGTGGCTGCTCTGTCAAAGCCACATTTCTAACTTCTTTTCATTCTCAAAAATATCTAAACTGCAACCTATGCTCTCAATATCAAATGAAGAAATGTTAATTCATGCGTTCATGACCTCAAGATTAGATTATTGAAATGCTTTATTGGGTGGTTGTTCTGCACACTTAATTAACAAACTCCAGCTAGTCCAAAATGCAGTTCTTTCTAAAACCAGGAAGTTTGACCATATTAGCCCAGTTCTGTCAACACTGCACTAGCTCCCTATCAAAGATTGTATAGATCTTAAAATCTTGCTTATGAAGCTGAATGGTTTAGCACCTCAGTAATTGTGTGAGCTCTTATTGCACTATAGTCCTCCAAGTTAGCTGTGTTCTCAAAACTGTGGCAATTTAATAATACCTAGAATATCAAAATGAACTGCAGGCAGGAGATCTTTTTCCAATTTCGAGCCTAAACTCTGGAATAACCTACCCAACATTGTTTGGGAGGCAGACACACACTGTCAGTTTAAATCTACATTAAATACCTTTCTCTTTAACCTCTCTTTAAACTGGTTTACACATAACACACTAAAACATTTCTAATATTAAAATCCGTTAAAGGATTTTTAGGCTGCATTAATTAGGTAAACCGAAACTGGGAACACTTCCCATAACACCTGATGTACTTGCTACATCATTAGAAGAATGGCATCTACGCTAATATTAGTCTGTTTCTCTCTTATTCCGGGGTCACCGTAGCCACCAGATCCAGTCTGTATCCAGATCAGAGGGTCAGTGCAGTCACCCGGATCCAGTACGTATCCAGACCAGATGGTGGATCAGCACCTAGAAAGGACCTCTACATCCCTGAAAGACAGCGGAGACCAGGACAACTAGAGCCCCAGATACAGATCCCCTTTAAAGACCTTGTCTCAGAGGAGCACCAGGACAAGACCACAGGAAACAGATGATTCTTCTGCACAATCTGACTTTGCTGCAGCCTGGAATTGAACTACTGGTTTTGTCTGGCCAAAGGAGAACTGGCCCCCCAACTGAGCCTGGTTTCTCCCAAGGTTTTTCTCCATTCTTTTTTTCTCCATTATTGACACACTATTTTCCTATTTATTGCTGTTCAGTTGCTTTGCCACAATCTGTATTGTTAAAAGTGCAATATAAATAAAGGTGACTTGACTTGACTCCTCTGAAAACCCTCAATGTATCATTTGTTAACCCTTCTAGTTGTTATACTTCTGAACTCCACCATCAGAAGGCTTTTAGGTCATTGATTGGAGAGACTTCGCAAAATAACTGGCCTTGGAGTACAGATTTAGTGCAGATGTATTCTGAGCATCTGATTTCCTACAGGGCTGCACTGAAAATAGCAAAATCATTGTTTTATGCAAATATAATTGCTAATGGCCAGTCTAGTTCAAGACTTTGTTCAGTACTGTCAACAAACCTCACAATACTGTTTCACTTTCTCCCGCTCACTGCGTGTCTTATTCTATTTTTTTATTATACGATTGACAGTATACATTATGAATTACTTAATTCTGTTTTAATGTCCAGTGATTATCAAATTGGACATAACCATACTCGTTTGTCTACAAGTACTTTCTCTAATTTTAGCTGCCCTTAGTTGATAATATTACTAAGCAGATCATGAAGTCTAAGACATCCACCTGTTTACTTGATTCATTACCTACTGTTTTAGTTAAGTTCTGTGTCCATTAAGTGTATTCTATTTTTACAGCTATTGTACGTTCATCATTATCAAGTTATACTGATGTTGGTTACATCTCGGATTGATTATTTTAATTATCTTATATTTGGCATTCCTAAAAAACAACTTCATCGATTACAGTCAATTCAGAATTCAGCAGCTAGGATAGTTACCCTTTCATGTATCTCAGCTTGTCTAACAGACATTTCTTGCTGGATGATGGACCATCACCTTCAACTCAACCTTGCTAAGACAGAACTGCTTGTGATTCCAGCAAACCCATCGTTCCACCACAATTTCATCATCAAGTTAGGCACATCAACCATAACTCCTTCAAAAACAGCTAGAAGCCTTGGAGTTATGATTGATGATCAGCTGACTTTCTCAGACCACATTGCTAAAACTGTCCAGTCTTGCATATTTGCTTTATTCAACATCAAGATCAAGCCCTTTCTTTTGGATCATGCTGCACAACTCCTTGTTCAAGCTCTTGCTCTGTTCAGGCTGGAGTATTGCAATGCTCTCTCTGCAGGTCTTCCAGACAATTCTTTCAAACCTTTACAATTAATTCAGAACGCGGCAGCAAGATTAATTTTTTAATGAGTCAAAAAGAATACACGTCACACCTCTGTTTATCAATCTGCACTGGCTTCTAATAGCTGCTCGCATAAAATTCAAGGCATTGATGTTTGACTACAAAACTACCACTGGCTCTGCACCCATTTACCTAAAATTGTTACTTCAAACTTATGTGCCCTCTAGAAGCTTGCGTTCTGCAAGTGAACGTCGCTTGATTGTGCCATCCCAAAGAAGCACAAAGTCACTTTTACGGACTTTTAAATTAAATGTTCCCTCCTGGTGGAATGAACTCCCCAACTCAATCCGAGCAGCTGAGTCCTTAGCCATCTTCAAGAATCGGCTTAGAACCCATCTCTTCCATCTTTATTCCAACTTTAACACTCACTATTCTAATTCTATTCTTAAAAAGACCTCTAACACTAACTTGCTCTATTCTTTTTTTATTCTATCTGTTTTCTTTTTATTTATTATATTATTTAAAAGCCCATGCTACGTGTACTGTGTTAACCTAACTGAGACTTATCATAGCACTTATATATCATTGCTCTTTCTTGTTGTTTTTGATTGCTTCCACTGTCCTCATTTGTAAGTTGCTTTGGATAAAAGCGTCTGCTAAATTAATAAATGTAACTGTAAATGTAAACATACTTTTGATCACATAACTTCTATTCTTTTTAAGCTGCATTGGCTCCTGTTAATTATTATGTACATTACAAAATTTTACTTCTTACATACAAAGCTCTTCAAAATTTGGCAACTCATTATCTTTCAGATCTTCTCTATTTGTACACTCCTTTGCACTCTTTGAGACCACCTTCTGAACTTTTATTGTCTGTTGCAAACTTCAAGATGGGTTACTTTAGTGGTCAGGCTTTTAGTTGTGGAGCGCCGATGCTATGGAACTCTTTACCATTGCACATTCGTTTTCTTTTTACTTGCATTTTATGTTTTTTTAAAGGTATTATTATTATTATTATTATTATTATTAATAATAAAAAATCATTTTAGCTCCATCAAAGCAATGAGACAAACAGCAAGGAAGATTATAAAGTATTAAACAACCATTATATTAGAAAAATAGGATATCAACAGTTCTATCAAAGACAGTCTTTGGTCCCCCAGTAGTATGTTATGGATATCTAAGCATAAATAAGGTGTTTTCTCAGGGCAGGGAGTATAATTACAGTAGAACAGAACAGCACAGAATAGAAAAACTTTTTTTTTTCTTTTTTTGTAATATGCTCTGACAGTAGTGAGAAATCTGATCATTATCACACTACAAGTGACAAACCGCTGTCCCACATATAAGGCTCCTCAAACAACAGACATGCCCTAACAGCTCCATAAGCTCCAAAATCTGAATAATTGTCCAGAAGCATCAGCATAAGCTACATCTGAGGCTCAAAAATAACGAGAAGAGATGAAGAGAGTTTCAGTTGAGTTCAGAGTTACGCTCTGAATCTGTTCAGGAGTATGAAATGGGAAACAGATTTCCCTTGTGAACACTGATGATTAGATCAAGACAAATGTGGGGAGGTTTAATGCAGGCAGGGAGAATTGTTCAGGGGAGATTGGGGACTGTTATAATAACAAGAGAGATTGCAGTTATTTTAAGATCCTGGGAGGTAGCGGCCTTCTTATGGAGTCAAGAAATAAAGACAGAAACAGAGAGGGAGAGTCGTGGTTTTAAAAAAGAGTGAAGGCCAAAGTGATTTTAAACACATAAATAACCTCACTTGTTAAGAAAACAGAAAGGGAAAGCAGTCAATATATACAACTATAAGACACTAACAAATTTAGGACAAGATACTTTAAGAAAATAGACATAGATTCAGGAATATAGTATATTAATTAGTCAAAATAAAACTAAATGTTACATGTAAACTGCATTCCAGTACAAATTCCTGTATTCGCGCAACAATACAGTCCGGTGGCCAAGGCCTATGGTTAATATAATAATTTAATAAACATAATTATTTCTATAATGATGAATATAATCATTTCTTAATTCAAAATAAAATAATAATACATCTCTGAAAATACCAGGTTGTTATGGTCACACGTTTCTTTATGCATTAAACTTGTGGCCATGATAAAAACATGTAGTTCCTTCAACATAAGAAGTTGTTGGCATGACATAAGGATATTGTTACCCTCGAAAAAATGATCCTGTGGCCACGACAAAAATAAGTGATCCAAACATGTCCCCTCATGGTCACCGTAAATCTACATAAAGTTTTCTGAAAAATGTGTTTAGCGTGTTTATCGTCAACACTGTCAATTTATGCAGTGGGGTTGTAAAATCATGAGTGACCTGAAGGAGTTTCAAACAAAAACTTATATTATGGCTGTCACTAAAATTATCTTCTTTATTACTAAGCTAGTAATACAATCAATATCACATTTACAACTGTGCTGACACTTAAAAAAAGTGCTCTTGCCTGAGCGATATTATGTTATGAATATATAAAACAAAAAACAAATACTTACATTTTATAACAATTCAAAACCTTGAATTTTGGAGGTAATTATGTTCATTTTAGTGGAATTTCTGCCCCAAGCCCCTGGTTATTTCTGACCAGTAGCAATGTCAAATAAGTGACATTAAACCCAACCATTTAATATGTTTCGAGCACTTAAAGAAATTAAATATAAAAAATAAAATGCTTGCACCTTCACAGAGCTCATGGACTGTGCCTGTATGCATTTGGTGATGATATTGCCGTGCTTGTCTGCTTATTGAAAAGTTTAATACTATTACAAAATTGTAATATTCCCCCTTTCTTTATCTAGATGTGAATAGATCTGTGGTGGGATATAAATAATCAAATTTGAAGTGAGATCTGCTAAACAGGACAAAGAAATCCCATAAAAGCACAGATGGGAGTGGAAATATACAATACTGACAAAAGTGCATCCTCCACCAACAGTTAAAATATTATAACCAAATTAGGTCTATATTCATAATAAATATTGCAACAGACATTAAGCACTAAGTTTAGTGCTTTTAAATGTGACAATTTATATTAATAAATATACTTAGTATGATATGTTTTGTTAAATTATCTACAAAAACATGTACATAATCAAAATGCTCTCACCATGAGCAAAAGAGTGCACGTTTGACATATATATATATATATATTCAGAACCTTATGAAAAGTTTTACAAAAGTATCAGCATTTACCTCTTTGCTTAGTAGTGTTTGTTTATGTGTGAAAAGCCATTGTCTGATTCCAAAGCCCAATTTTCGTTATTTTCCAATAAAGAATTCAAAACTGACTAATGACGATGAAGGTGATTTTTTCTCTGCTTTCTCAAAAATTCCAGTTCTGTATGAATGAACAAGTCCTAAATACAAGATACTTCCTAAACATAACTTAAACAAAACAAAACAAAAAAATATTTCCACAATTATTAAATTGCAAAATTGATTGGTAATTGCTGAAAACCTTAAATTATTAGTCGACAGCTTCCAGATAACAGAACAAATCTGACAAAAGAACACTAATCACATTTATTGTGACTTCAAACAAACAAACAAACAAATACATACATGCATAAATACACTTAAATATGTTTTATCCTTTTTTTGAAAATCAAAAGTACACACTCTCATAATTCCCCATATTTTGACCACAAGAAATTATTAAGGTGCAAAGCATTACGGGGCTCCACCCAAAGGATTAGTTAACTGTAAGCAGTGGAAATGTTATAAAACATGAATGACAACTTGAAAATGAATTTAGTAAAAACAATTTAACCAACAATTTAGTCAAGTGATTGAGGTGCTTAAGTGGGCCGACTGCAAAAAGCTGTTCAACAATGCAGATAAACCCCAGATATTTTACAGCAATGACTGCAGGTTAAGACCATCAAACATCCAGAGTTTTTATTTATCTCACCAGATCCTTCTTTCCCCTTCCGTACTTCCATACAGAGTCGCAACACTATCTGTAGCCCCACCCTAAAAAAACAGACACATACTGGAACAGCACAAAAACAGACCTTGCATCCACAATGTAGTCATATTGTTTCCAAACTGGATTTGGACCATGTAGAAAAGTGTGCTATTTATCTGCTTCTACCAGCTACGACTGTCTGGCAAACCGCCAAGAAAAACACAAGTGTCTCCCAACCATTAGATCACTGCTGGCATTAAAAAAACATGCTGATGACTTGGACTGCTGCACAAAAGTGCACACTTTAATCAAAAAAATAATAATAAATTTACTCCCTTATTAGGTCAGACATACTTTTGGTTAATGCTGCAAAAACAGAGATATTTCCTTGGATGTAGAATTTGAATGAATAAATAGGGAAGAAAATCGGTGAGCTCTAAATCTTTCATGACTCCACTAAAAACTCCACACATCAAATCTTTGATATAGTTCTCTTATCAAAAACAGTATAAACCTTCATCCTTAATTTCACAATGTGGCATCCAGAGAGATGGAAAATTTGGGCTTGGCCACTGAACAAGACCCAATTTTAGATTCTGGTCTCTTGACTGAGGTTTTCCCATGCCCATTCCAGTGGGTGGAACAGTCCATTTGTTATGTTCACTGCAAGCTCTTAAGATTTATTTAGATTGCACTCGCAAGTGTTACATTATAATCCTCCACGTCCACTGCATTCTCAAAACTCAGGCAATTTGATAATACCTAGAATATCAAAATCAACTATGGCAGATCCTTTTCCTATTTGGCGCCAAACACACTCTTGCAGTTTAAATCTAGATTAAAGACCCATCTCTTTAACCTGGTTTACACATAACACACTAATATGCTTCTAATATCAAAATCTGTTAAAGGATTCTTAGGCTGCATTAATTAGGTAAACCAGAACCGAGAACACTTCCCATAAAACCTGATATACTTGCTACATCATTAGAAGAATGGCATCTAAGGAAGGAAGGAGGAATTAATAATAGTCAGAAGAGGATCTATGACATCTGGGAGCACCTCTTTTTGGAGCTTAGATGGTATAGAGTCTAACATACATGTTGTTGGTTTAGATGATTTAACAAGTTTATACAATTCTTCCTCTTCTATAGTAGAGAATGAGTGGAACTGTTCCTCAGGGGGTCTATAGTGCACTGTCTGATGCGATACTGTAGCTGACGGCTGAATGGTTACAATTTTATCTCTAATAGTATCGATTTTAGAAGTAAAGTAGTTCATAAAGTCATTACTGCTGTGATGTTGGGAAATGTAGGCATGTTGCACGTTGGCTGGCCAATCAAGCATAGTAATATCATCGTAATCAAACCACTTGGAAGTGGTTTAGGCACTGTGGGCAGGTGCTAAAGTCCTGTTGCAAAATGAAATCAGCATCTTCATTAAAGCTTATCAGCAGATGGAAGCATAAAGTTCTCCACAATCACCTGGTAGATGGCTGCATTGACCAACACCAGTAGACGTCATGGCACAAGTCCATGAGCAACAGTCCAGTTATTTTTCTTCTTCCCTAACTACTTTCAGGTGAAATGCTTCTGACATTTTATCGGGTTCAGGAGTGATTAGGTTCTAAGAATGTGACAGCTGTAGCCCTTTTCCTGAAGATGTCTGAGTGTGGTGACTCTTGATTCACTCACTCTGGCTTCAGGCCATTCCTTGTGAAGCTCTCTCAAGTTTTTGAATCAGCTTTTCCTGACAATCTTCCAAGGCTGTGGTCATCCCTGTTGTTTGTGCACCTTTTCCTACCACACTTTTTCCTACCAGTCAACCTTTTATTAATATATTTTGATACAGCACTCTGTGAACGGCCAGCCCTTTCAGCAATACCCTTCTGTGGCTTACCCTCGTTGTGGATGGTGTTGATGATTGTCTTCTGGACACCTGTCAATTCAGTAGTCTATCCAATAATTGTGGTTGCATGTTCTAAACTAGCCCAAAAGGTAGCCAGTATTTATACTCAAAATTAATCAAACTAATCAAGCTCGAAATGGAATCTAATCAAGCTCAAAATGGAATATTCAAATTTTTCGAGATACTGAATATTTAGTTCCTCTTCGGGAACTCAAGCTGCGTCGAGCGCTTTTGGGGAACGCCTTTGGCAAGAACAACTCTGAATATCGTGTTCAATCAGTTCAATGGAAGAGCGTGACGTCATGGACGGGGTGACGTAGCGACCAGGAAGCTATAAAGGCACGTGCCACACAGCTGGCTTCAGCTTCACGTCTTTCAGCAAGCACTCTGTGTGTTCATGTTCATAAGTCTGTCTTGTAAGTCTTATTTACTGTTGTCTGTCCAGTACCAGTAGACTAAAATGCCAAAGTCTAAAGCAAAGACTAGACACGTGAAGGGCGAATCCAAATCGCGCTATAAACTGTGTGTTCCTCCATGCCAGCGCTACATCATGGCTGGAGACACACATGATTTATGCGTGGTTTGCCTGGGGTCGAAGCACGCTGAGTCGGCTCTCGAGGGAGCATTGTGATCGATTGCCGATGCGGACGCTTCGATCCCGGAGGGCTCTCTTCGAGGAGGGAGCCTTCGCCAGCATTCCCCGCGGTGGCCGCTGCACTCGTGGGGTTCGCAGGTGGATCTGGCAGAGGGAATGGAGACGGGCCAGTCCTTATCTCCTTCCTCATCTGCTAGATCGGGCGCCCAAACCCTGGGATCGGAAGCACGCTCATCGGTTTCTTCCCCCCAGGGCGAGGGGTCGACACTCCACCTCTCTTCATCCGATGAGGTGGATGTGGAGACAGTTGGTAGGGATTCGTCACCCCTTTCACCCCAGTATGAGGAGCTGCTGGAGGTGGTAACTCGCGCTGTCGAGAAGTTAAAGATAGAATGGCCCCCAGAGAAAAAACATGAACTGCAGAGAAGTAAACTCGATGAGCAGTATCTGAGGCCCAGACAGCCACCTCCAGCCCGGAGCCTTCCCTTTTTTCCCTACCTCCATGAAGAAATAGCAAGGTCGTGGAAACACCCTTATTCAACCCGTCTCTTCGGCCCCGATTCTCAGTATTATGGAAATGTTACGGGGCTCGATGAGCGAGGGTACAGAGAGATGCCCCGGGTCGAACAGACGCTTGCGAGCTATCTGTCACCGGGTTTGCGTCGTCTCTGAAGGCTCCGGCCTTGCCCACAAAACCGCTAAGAACGACATCAGCATTAATGGGCAAGGGCTATGTGGCAGCAGGTCTGGCGGGGGGGTGGGGGTGCCTTCACACTATGGCCGTCCTCCAAGCATATCAGGCCGACCTGCTGAGAGATGTAGACGAGGGAGAGGGGATCAAGTCTGACGATATTGCAGAACTTAGACGGACCGCTGATCTCTCCCTCCGCGCCACCAAAGAGACCGCTCACGCGATTGGGCGGTCTATGGCAGCCTTGGTGGCATCTTGTGGGTTATCTGGACGGGAGATATTCACACCACCAGCTAGCTCCTCATACCGCGAGGCTCAAAAACAGAGCGTTGCCACTCGCTCTGAGTCGGGGGCTCCTAGATTAAAATCTGATCTTCGTACTGTTATCGAAGCTAGGACGTCCTCGACGAAGAGGTCCTGACGCCAGAATTCCAGTGACCTCGAGGGTAGCCCCTACTGGGGTAGAGCGGTGTCCACCTCATTATACGGTGCCCGTCTCTCCCCGGTGCCCTCTGGAGACCGGTCTGCCAACCCTTCCAGTGTTTCAGGGTGCAGCGGTCTCCCGCGAGTGTCTCTCCCAGTTATTTCCGCCCGTGAGCGTAGCGGAGCTGGGAAGCTCGCCTCCCCTTCGGGGGCCTCTTACACCAGAGATCAGTCTCGAGAGACTGATTCCCTTAGTACATTATCAAGCAGCATGGAAACTGCTGCCAAATGTATCTCAATGGGTCCTGCACACAGTAGAAAGAGGCTATTCTATTCAGTTTGGCCGTCGACCGCCGAGATTCAATGGGGTTACACCGACAGTTGTCGGCCCCCAGCAGGCTCTGGTTATGGAACAAGAAGTGAATACCCTATTAAGGAAGACTCCTCTTGACAGGGAATCCGGGTTTTACAGCCCGGTATTTCATAGTTCCAAAGAAGGATGGGGGTTGCGTCCGATCTTAGACTTGCGTAATTCACCCTCGCCTGGAGTTGTGGAAGCTGTGGGGCACCCCTGAGGGGGCACATCTGTTAGCAGCTGGTCTCTCAACCAAGGTTGTTGAGACCCTACTCCAATCCAGAGCTCCCTCTACGAGGAAACTGTACGCCCTGAAGTGGAAACTGTTCACTTCATGGTGCAGAGATCGCCACCTTGACCCTGTTAACTGCCCAGTTGGTACAGTTCTGGAGTTTTTACAAGCTAGGCTCTCTGTGGGGTTAACCCACTCCACCTTAAAGGTGTACGTGGCGGCCATAGCTGCTTACCATGTCCCTTTCAATGATCAGTCACTGGGTAGACACCCCCTAGTAACACGTTTTCTCCGAGGTGCACTGAGGCTGATACCTCCAGTACGGTCCCGTATTCCCCCGTGGGACTTGGTTGTGGTGTTAGAGGCTCTCTGCAAAGCTCCATTCGAGCCAATTCAAGATATCTCAGACAGACATCTGACACTTAAGACTGCCCTATTACTGGCTATTACTTCTCTAAAGAGAGTTGGAGATCTCCAGGCCCTCTCGGTGGCCCCTAACTATCTAGACTTTGCCCCTGGTATGCCCAAAGCATTCTTATACCCTCGAGCGGGTTATGTTCCTAAAGTTCCCTCTGTCACACCACAACCTGTCGTACTGCAGGCCTTCTGTCCTCCAGACCAGGAAAAGCTAAACTGTATGTGTCCAGTGCGAGAATTGAACGCATACATCCACAGAGCTGCCCTGTGGAGAAAGTCTGACCAATTGCTTGTTTGCTACGGTCCTCCTAAAAAGGGTTCTCCTGCCTCTAAGCAGACCCTTAGTCGTTGGATAGTAGAGGCTATCAACGTCTCCTATGAGTCCTCTGGTCTTCCCCTTCCTTTGGGAGCCAAGGCTCACTCTATGCGGAGTATGGCTGCCTCTAAGGCCTTTCTAGCAGGTGTTTCCTTCTTGGACATCTGCAACGCTGCGGGGTGGTCCACGCCCTCTACATTCGCCAGATTTTACAATCTCGATATGCGAGATGCTCCGGGCTCTTCTGTCCTCTCTCCTTAGCTGTGCTCTTCGGATACACACTGGGGAGGGGTTTGGTAGTCTGGCAGCGTTGGCACATCGTTCCCCAAAAGCGCTCGATGCAGCTCGAGTTCCCAAAGAGGAACATCCCTTGGTTACGTATGTAACCCTGGTTCCTCGAGGGAACGAGACGCTGCGTCGCAGAGCCATACTCCCGGCACCCCTGCCGGCGCTTGCTTCCCTACTCGAAGCTGAAGCCAGCTGCGTGGCACGTGCCTTTATAGCTTCCTGGTCGCTACGTTACCCCGTCCGTGACGTCACGCTCTTCCATTGAACTGATTGCACATGATATTCAGAGTTGTTCTTGCCAAAGGTGTTCCCCAAAAGCGCTCAACGCAGCGTCTGATTCCCTCGAGGAACCAGGGTTACATACGTAACCTAGGGACATTTTCTAGGCACTCAAAGTGCTTTACATTGTCAAAGGGTATCTCCTCATCCACCACCAGTGTGCAGCATCCACCTGGATGATGCAATGGCAGCCATATTTCACCAGAATGCCCACCACACGCCAGCTTACTGGTGGATGGAGTGATGAAGCCAATCAGCAGATATAGGTATGGTTAGGAGGCCTTGATGGTCAGAGGCCAATGTGCTAATTTAGCCAGGATGCCGAGGTCACACTTCTACTCTTTTCAAAATACATCCTGGGATTTTTAATGACCACAGAGAGTCAGGACCTCGGTCTAACGTCTCATCCGAAAGACGATGCTTGTTGACAGTACAGTGTCCACTTCACTACACTGGGGCGCTAGGACCCACACAGACCACAGGGTGAGCACCCCCTGCTGGCCTCACTAGGACCTCTTCCAGGAGCAACCTAGTTTTCCCAGGAGGTCTCCGATCCAGGTACTGATCAGGCTCAGCCCTGCTTAGGTTCAGTGGGAAACCGGTCTTAGGCTCCAGGGTGATATGGCTGCCGTTTGTATGCTGAAGATTAATACTTAGGGCCCTGTTTTAACGTTCTAAATGCAAATTGTAAAGTGCACAGCACAGGTGCACTTAGGGCATGTCCAAATCCACTTTTGCTTTTTTAACAACAGAAAAACGGTTGGCATGTGCATGTTCTAAACGGTTTGTCCCTATTCTATTAATGAGTAATGGGTGTTTTTTGGGCGTAAAGTGCAATAAACCAATCAGAGTCTCATTCTTTATTCCCTTTAAGAGCAAGTTGCACTCGTGCCATGATTGATTTGCTATTTACATGGCAGAATTTGGCAAGCACAAAGACAGAATGTGTCTCCGAGATGAAACGGAGCTGCTCGTGTGCTAGCAAATAGATAGCCTAATTGTGATACATGCGATGACTATCCATTATGACATGTAGACATTTTTATATTTAATTAGCCTACAAAAAATTCTTATGCATTGCAATCCTTTAATTTTTTTTGATTTGGCATGTTTTTGTGCTGCTGTGTGTCCCTGTTTTTAATAAACAGCTTGTACGCGCGTTGTGGACCCACCTATACTAACACGCTCTTTAAATAACAAAGAAAAAAACATTGCGCCAGACTTTAGACCAGGTTTGAGTTGGTCTATGGCACAGTCTATTTCCAGCTCCTTAAAATAGCAATGCACCAGCATTGCGCCTGAACACACCTCTTTTTTAGACCATGGGCACACAAATAGGTGCAAATGCATTTGCTAATTAAACGACGTAGCCCTGGATGGGAAAATGCAAACAGTGCCGGACTGAAACTAGCAAACACACTTGCACTGTGCCTTGCGTCGCATTGTGCCGGGTGTATGATAGGGCCCTTAGTGTTAAGGGTTTTTTTCAGATTAATAACTCCTTCATATAAGCAACAATAAGGGAGGCTGGTCTTTCCAGTCAAAAAGCTACGAACAATGACAATGAACAATAGATTACAGAGAATATACATTGAAAATTGAATCTTTTCAGGGTCCATGTGGAATTCCATGTTTTTATGCAATCACAAGAAACAATCATAAATATCAAAACAGTCAGTTTATGTATTGAAGTGTTGATTCTCACAGAAAGATTATCCACAAAGCTGACAATATAATTAGACAGTGCAGCTATCATACCCAAAGTTCTCAGCATTGTGACTACTTCTGTATTTCTCAACAGTAATGGTATAGATTGAGCTGTAATTACGGCTTTGGTACATCAATAAAATCCGTAGAAATTGCACCGCTGAATCACAGCCATTGCCAGTCACTTTGTGTAGTATTCATTGGGTTAATTAATCTGATCTGAAAGCCTGTGCAAATAGACAGACATTGGATAGGTCAATGTGTTTTCCTCAGTAAGACTAGCCCTGCTCAATTGTACTCATCACTGTAAATATGTGTGCCTTGCCATTGTATGTGTGTGGGTAATTCAATTATGTTCTGTAGAGAATTCTAAAATGCACTTCAGTGCCAATGGACAGTTTTCAACAGAAACATGCTCCTGAAAACTGGGCCAATACCTTCAAAAGTGATACGCTCACAAATGCTGTAACCATTTGAATACTAAAATGGAAAACGCCTCCATTCCATCCGATTCCATTAGAAGCGGAAAAGAACATTAAGAGATGCAGTGAGGTGAATCTGTTATGATCAAACGATGGGGCAATGCGCTTTGGAAACATCTGAGTGCACAAGCGTGAATGAGAAATGCAAAGACAGTCATAATAACTGTTGTGCACTGGGTCACAGAAACGTCTGAGGGTTCCTCTGCATGCCATCCCACTTTATGTGCTGCTTTTCTTCTTGCTGTCTCACTCTCTTTTGGAAAATGCCATGAGCGCACAATACAAGCTCTGGCCCGCAGGAATAGAGAGTCAGCTCAATGCCAAAGCAAACAGAAAACAGCGGGGAGAAGATTATCATAATGCAGGAAGAGAGGAGCTCCATTCATCAAATAAACAGTAGCTACTGGAGAATAGCTGACACTCACCAGGCAGCACTGCCTTGTCGTGTACAATTCAGCTGAAGGAATGAAGTTACGAGGCCCTTGCAGATAAACCAAATGTAGAAAAAAAAGAATTCTCGGGAAATAACTATTTCCTCTTGTCCTCGAATTAACCTTTATGAATATGTGTGTGGAGAGCATCTCTGTCACAAGATGCTGGAAAAACACCAAGATGCAACATTACAGCCAAGTGCATTCAAACGGCACGTTTATGTACACTAACGAAAAAAAAAAGAAAAAAAGAAGAAGCCCTTTTCCTGTGTAATTTAAAGTATTCAAATCAGTCACAAGATGAGGCATGTGGAAACCAATGATGTTCCACATCATGAACGTCAAACCTGGCATAATGTGTCTTGAAGTGCCATTTCAGATTGTAGAAGAGCATACGTGATTCGAGAACTATAGTAGTGAGGAAGATTTAAAATAAATACAGAATTTATTCTATTTACCTTTTTTGATTGCAACATTTCTTTAATTTCACACCTATATACCACATACAGTATTATACTGTACCTTATATTTTGAACAGGTTCTTTTTGAGTCATCTATTTACAGTATTTTTGCTATTTATTTTTAAGTAAATATATTCAGTTTATATTAATTTTAATTTTAGGGTACAGTTACAAGTACAGCTTACCATCTGTTATTTGATTAATATATATAATATTTCTTATATTGTATTAACTTGTACAAATTTTCAATCCAATTGTTCCCTTCAGCAACAGTTATTGTTAATCTTGTGACTTCTGTGAGAAATGAACATAAAAAGCTCTGTGCTTCTTCAACTATTCACAACGTTACGTGAACACATGCAGACCATGATTTATGAAATTATGAAGCAGATGAACTCATCCTGACATCACATGATAAAATAAATTACCAGACATGACAACAAAATGTACAACTGTGTCAGTTAAGCTGACAAATGGTCAAGTATTGCAATCATTTAATTTCATGTGTCACCGTGCATGCTGGGAAGAGGATGAATATAACTAAGTTAATCACAACTTTGTTGAACCCTTTACTTGCTAAAAACAAAACAACAACAACAAAAAACCTTAAATGTACTAAAGAGTATACTTTCATTATTTCTTAACACATTTAAACACACTTTTAAAATGGTTTAAAATGATTTATTTACATTTTAATCATGGTTTTAGTTTCCTTTTGTTGTGGTTAAAACAAGCACACCTATGCTAATATGTTTTGTCCAATATACTAAAGCCCATATAAAGTACAAAAATTATAATCTAAAAATCATCAAAAAAAAAAAAAAAAAAGTAATATAAAAAAATAAGGTTTAGCTGAGCACCTACATGGATTTTAGTCTTTCAGCTTTATTATAAAGGAGTCAACTTAGTAATAATTTTGTACTGCAATGTAAACATCAACCATGTAACATACAGTATACTGCAGTGAAGTCTAAACTTCACTGAAATCTCATTTTTGTTTTGTAATTTTAAAATAGAAAACACTGCATTATGCCAGCTGTTGTTAGTGCTCTATAGCACTAAAAGTTAGTAGGTAAAAAAGAAGTTCATTCTAAATTCTAATTGCATTTAACAAATGTAAACTATATTATGATAAATCAAATTGTGATGGTCATCTAAGGGAACATTTGCTGCTGTTTTACTATTTCAAGTTTTAAGTCTACATGAAAGATATCATAATTACTGACTTATGCGCTGATGCATGTTCAATACAATCTGTTTGATTGGCCTTCTAAATGACACATTGCGATTAATCAGCTATCACAGAAAATAGCCCCTCCAATCAAATGATGGAGCAGAGCAGCAGTCACATTTGGTGAGTGAGTGGTTAATCTGACTTCTTTATAATCAAGTGTCGGAAGATTAGAGGAAATAGAAAAGCCAAAGCTCAGTGGCATGAGGTATTCATTTAGAAGCATGAAAATGAGCATGACAGCAGAGCCATTGAAACATAATCTGAGAGAGACTGACAGAAAGAAAGCCAGACGGAGAGAATTATAGACAGAAAGATAGACAGACTGGGAGAGAAAGGAGAAGCATCCATATTTGTGGTATGTAAATCAGATGAGCTGATCAAAGCTCTCCTGTCCTGCTTGAGCGTCTTATTCATCTCTCCAAGGTCGAGCAGGCTGCCAAACACAGTGCAGCTTAATACAGATGTTTCAGTATTTGTGCTCACCATGTACCATCATTAACATTTCACACACTTTCTCCCTCCATGGTTCATCTCTCTCTCTCTCTCTCTCTCTCTCTCTCTCTCTCTGTGTGTCTCCAGCACACACAGGCTGAAGGGCTCTATTTCACACTTGTCTTGTTTCGGCACACTTTGTATCCCATAGAGCACATGTGTTTCTCTGCAGCCTGACACAGTGTGATGCTGGACACTGAAAATAAAAAAAATTAATAATTTACGCATTAGTGGCATTTGCTCATTGTCATGAAACATGTCTCATTGGAAAAGGAACAAATACCGTTGGGGTCACTGTATATTTGGAAGAGCCAGGTAGAATGGTACCCAGTGTGATTGGTTAAATAGAGGTTAGTGCATTATGGAAGATGGAAGACACCAGCATTTCTGAACACATATTTGACCCTGGCCCATAAGGGTGATTTTTTAAAAATCAGATTTATGCATCATCTGAAAGCTGAATAAATAAGCTTTGCATTAATGTGTGGTTTGTTAGGACAATATTTGTCTGAGATACAACTATTTGACAATATATGGAATCTGAGGGTGCAAAAAAAATTAAATATTGAAACTGTCTTTAAAGTTGTCCAAATTAAGTTCTTAGCAATACATATTACTAATCAATAATTCATTATGACATACTAATCAGACCACAACACAATAAAAGGTATCTTTTCCATGTTAAGTTTTTCTCTTAACCAGCTGATACAGTGATCCACGATGAACAACAGCTGATATGATAATTTCTGATTACATACTTCATTTTAATGTTAAAAGTGTTTAATATCACTTTGAAATCATGTTTAGCCAATGGATATTGTTTTCCTCACTTGAAATCTTCAAACTTGAAAATAAACTAAAAGAAACAAGAACATTGGTTTGACTCTTAGGTCCCTTTAGCACATTCAACTAAAAGTAATTTTGCAACTCCATGTCTACTACCCAGCCAGCAATGACATGTGGGGCCCAGATGGGTTATGTACGGGTTCCATGGTTACTGTGTGGGCATGGGCTTTGACTGGGTGAAATCAGCGGGTCCCATTTAGGTTTTGTATTATGAGTCCCACATAGGAAGCCCATATGAGCTGATTACATGGGGTTTGAACTGAGAACACAAATATGGGTCCCGCATAGCATATTTATGGGCCAAGTGGGCATGGGTTTGATCTGGGAACACACATATGGGTCTTGAAAGGCATATTTATGGTCCAAGTGGGCATGGGTTTGAATTGGGAATGCATATATGGGTCCTGCTTGGCATATTTATGGGCCAAGTGGCCATGGGTTTGAACTGGAAACAACATATATGGCTCCAGCATGGTGCATTTATGGGCAAAGTGGGCATGGGTTTGAATTGGGAATGCATATATGGGTCCTGCTTGGCATATTTATGGGCTGAGTGGGGATGGCTGGATGGGTTTGATCTGGGAATGCATATATGGGTCCTGCACATGGCATATTTATGTGCTAAGTTGGGTTTGAACTGGGAACACACGGGTCCTGCATGGCAGAGGCGCAAATTAACTTGTAGTAACTCTACATGTAGGCTAATCAAGCATGTTGAGATTGAGTAATTGTAACTCAATACATTTCAAGTCAAGCTAGTCACCAAACATTGCATACATGTAGATCTTTTGCCAAAACAAAAATAGATCAAAGTTTATGCTGTGTTGAATTATGCTGATTAGTGGACTCTCAGAAAGGTTTCAGGCCTACCAGGTGGTGTTAGCGCAGTGGATAAGAAACATGCCTTTGGTGTGAGAGACCTGGGTTCGAATCTACTGTGAGACACCAATGTGTCCCTGAGCAAGACACTTAACCCCTAGTTGCTCCAGAGGTGTACCTCTAACATATATAGGAGGATTGTAAGTCACTTTGGATAAAAGCGTCAGCTAAATGAATTAATGTAATGTAACACTTCAAATAATAGTCCAGATGCCTGTCCCTTCGGACAGAAACACATATTTAGACAACTAGGGATGCTCGATATTATCGGCCGATATTGGCTTTAAAATTCAATATCGGTAAATATTGTATCGGTTTAAAGATCTTTACAGAGCCCACTTTAAGGCCATAGGGGCATTCACGTTTGAATCCTGGTGCAAGCCCACTTTAAACCCCTTTAGGCAGTTGGGGCCCAAATGGGTCTGACATGAATTGCCCAATTAAGACCCATGCAGTACCCTTACAGGTCCCAATTTTAGTACGTCTGGGCTTCAATGGCTTGCCCCAATATTGATCCCAGGTGCAAGCCCATAATGGGGCCCACATTTGCCGCCCATGAAGCCCTCATTTGGGCCCCACATGTCATTGCTGGCTGGGTAACTCTAGTAGAGTATTGGTAGAGTGGTAGTGTTAGGGTAAGAATAATCTGACATGTACAGTAAAATTACTTGTAGAATTTCTTTTGGGAGACAATCAAAAAAAAAAAAAAAAAAGAGTCAGCAGATATTAAGCAGACAGTACCAATCCTCTAATGACAGTTAGACATATAGGTGCAATGTTTAGTAATTCTGTCAACAAAATGTTCAAAGGGGACCATCAAAATAAACTGTTAGTGAACTTTCAAACTGTGAATGCTATGCGAGTAAATAATTGTATTCTATGACAAATATTATTGTGGCGAGTGGGGCGGGGCCGAGAGGCGTGGGAACGAGGAGTGAGGCCAGGTGTAGTGATTGAAGATGAGCTGCACCTGCGCCCCACCGCCGGTATCGAGTCCCACGTAGGAGATGGAAGGATATAAAACTGGAGCGACTATAGTGAAGGACGAGAGAGGACCAGGCCTGGGCCATATTTTATGTTAGCTTTTTATTTTGTGCGCACCAGTCGTCCGTGAGGGGCTGGTGCGCTGTTTTGTGTTTATTTTTCAAATTATTAAAGTTTCATTGATTGTGCGCCGGTTCCCGCCTCCTTATTCCCGATGATTACAAAGGTGATATCGTGACAGTGGTGCCGAAGCCCGGGAGAAGGAGGGACGCGCTGCTGAAGATCCCTCGCCGCTGTGGTGAATCCGCGTTGGGCTGGAGCGAGTTGCCGTTGACATATATATTAATAATATCAAAATGGTTTGTTTTCATTTTAATATTTAATTTAATTATGTACGTATGTGCTTCATTTCAAGTGCATTGTGCAGAAAGAGCCTGGTTATATGCTTTCCTGATTGCCGGTGACTTTTGATTGATTTTGTTGTTTCGTAGCTGTGTTGCATCTGGTGTGCGCAGACAATTTGCTAGTAATTTTTTTCCCTTTCTCAAAACATTGAGTTGATTTCTGAGTGTCAAATCAGCTATAATCTTTTTCACATATGATCACTGTGTGAAGGTAAACAGTAAATCCTGTAAGTTTTGTTAATTAGAAGTCGTAAAGCATGTATTGATGAAGTATTTGTGTTTACATCGATATGCGTAAACTAATATTATTGTATAAAGCAAGTCAATTCAAGTCGCCTTTATTTATATAGCGCTTTAAACAAAAATATTGCATCAAAGCAACTTAACAACATTCATTAGGAAAACAGTGTCAATAATGCAAAATGATAGTTAAAGGCAGTTCATCACTGAATTCAGTGATGTCATCATCTCAGTTCAGTTTAAATAGTTTCTGTGCAATCTTTTGCAATCAAGTCAATGATATCGCTGTAAATGAAGTGACCCCAACTAAGCAAGTTAAGTGTATGCACACTTTGTGTGATGATTTTATCATATTGGTCACAGGATTGGATTTGTTGTTTGATGGCTACACCTGTTCAAATGGAAATCTGACAAAACCATTTCATTTCCAGTCTTCGTTAAAAAATTAGAAGGGGAGATGTAAGATCACTTCAGGGTAACTAAATTTCTTCCCTGTATTGGATTTCACTATCAACATGAGAGTTAACTTTGAGGCTTGACTTGTTGTAGTGTGTCCAAAGATTAGATGTTTCTGAACCATTTTCATCAAATAAGGTTTCTTATTTCTGTTCTTTACAGACTGTTGTTAATTAAAACACTGACTTCAGTGACAACAGCCCAGAACTGAACTCAAAGCCTCCTGTGAGCACAATTTATCAATGCATGTACCTCTCAACTTTTCAGAATAGTCATCCTAACATGAATTAAGAAAGCAAGTGGATCCAATTTTATTTCCATGCTGACTTTAACAGACCGTTGGGCAATCTATATACATGTTTACTGGCTCCCCTCAACAAAAACATTATCATGCAGGAGTGATTCTATAGAAAGTCTGCATTCATATTTTATCTCTGTGAAAATAGACTTTACATGAGAGAGTCAACTGACAGCCTAGTCTTTACTGACAGAAACATAGAATAAAACGTATAAGCTCCAAAATATTCTCCTGTCTGTAAGCGCAGAGCACTTTTGCCATTTCCTTCTCCCACCTACTGTCACACAGCATCACTACGCACCACAAACCCACACCACCCGAGAGAGAGAGAGAGAGAGAGAGAGAGAGCGAGACAGAGAGACAGAGAGAAAGAAAGAATGATGCATGCATGTCACTGTGAAATTTGTGTTTTCTGCCAAAACTCTGTTAGTTCATGACACACTCCATTTATTCTCCTTGCCGAAATAGAGTTAGAATATATATATATGTATGTGTGTGTGTGTGTGTGTTTTAACCAGTTCCTATGCTGACAGATGGCATAGCGGTGCACTGAAGGGCAGCGGGTGGGTGTGCTCAGGAGGAAACATGAAGAATGTGGATGAAAGAACAAAAGGAAGTGTGGTTGTGGAATTGATGTGATTTAGAGGTGAAATCAAACAGAAAAAAAAGCAGGACAATTGACAAGGTCACAGATGACACATGCTCAATGACGGCTTCCACAAATAAAAAGAAACCATTGAATCAAATAGAAAATGTCAATGTGAAAGCCAAGAACATTTTACTGCTGATTTAAACCAAATAAATTAAATATAGATTGTTTTGAATTAAACATGAAATGACAGTTTCAGACAGTCTCGTTCTCTCAATTCTCAATCGTTCTCTAGAAGTTTCTAGTTGGTCATTGGAATTCACGTTATGTTATTTAATAAATTTTAAACTAAAAGTGACTGCATTGCGCCACAGACAGCACAAAAGTTCCTTTGGCATTATAGAAAACTACAAAATCATTTCTTACATCTGAGCTGTAGATAGCATGCACAAGTCTTTTTGAAACACATCTGTCATGAATCAAGTAATTTTAATATTTTTATCGTTTTATTTTTCATTATGCTTACTATTACCTATGACAAACATACTCTTGTCTATTGGACTACAACTTACTCATCCTCCATCGTTTTCAACACTGGATCCAAGTTGGCCGAGCGAGATTCTGAGGGAGAACTGCTCCCCTGCCTAGCATTCTGCTGGCCAAGGTGCAGTCATTGGAGAACAAGCTAGATGATCTTAGGGCAGGGTTAAGTTCCAGTGGGACATTAGAGACTGCAACCTCCTTTGCGTCATTGAGACATGGCTTAATCCAGCGATACCATATCATTAAATCCAGCCGGTTGAGTTATTCTCTTTTTTCTTTTTGCTTGGACAGAACAATGGAGTCAGAAAAGTCAAAGGGAGGTGGTGTGTGTGTTTGAAGGTAAACAACAGCTGGTGCAATAGCAGAAGCACAATCCTTCTCAAGTTTTCCTACTCACCCAACTTGGAACTTTTGACCATCAAATGTCACCCTTTCTACCTTCCTAGGGAATTTACCTCATTCATCTTCAGCACAGTTTATATTCATCCTCAGGCAGATACAGGCATGGCCATATGGGAATTATATGAAGCTCTCACTGAATTTCAGACCTATCATCAGGATGCCTGTCCTCCTGCACTGCCGCCTACAAAGCAGGGCTTGCTTGGATGAGTACAAGATTGCATCTTATAATATGAGCAGAGTGGTTAAGGAGGCAAAATGGCACTACGGGAAGAAAGTAGAGTCACAGTTTCTTCAAGGTGACTCTAGGAGGAAGTGGTTAGGCCTGAAAATGATAATGGACTATAAAACACCAGCCCACATGATCGAAGACGGACATTTCTCTTGCAGATCGCTTTGAGGCTCCATCTCACTTTGCTAACGGTGCTGTTGGCACTAATAAGAACAAAGAGTTCATGCAGGCAGAGAGCACAAATGCAGGAAAAGTGTTCATCATCACAGAGGGTGAAGTGAGAAGGATTTTCCAAGGAAAGAACATAAGGCCGGCAGCAGGACCAGATGGAACCTCAGGTCGGGTTCCCTCAAGCTTGTGCAGACCAGCTAGCAACAGTGTTCACGGAGATATTCAATCTCTCCCTGGATCAGTCAGAAATTCCCACATGCTTCAAACAATCCACCATTGTTCCTATCCCTAAGAAATCCCAACCCCCCTGTCTTAATGATATCACCCTGTAGCATTGACCTTAATTTTAATGTAAGTGTTTTGAAAGTCTTGTTAGAAATTTCATCACCTCCTTGCTACCTGCCACCCTAAATTCCCTACAGTTTCAATGGGGCTTTTGTGGAGAGATTACATAGCTTTTGCTACCTGGGGTCCACATCTCATATCACCATATCACCACCTTGGTGAAGAAAGCCTGTCAGCATCTTTACTACCTTAGGTGCTTAAAAGACCTGATCCTGATCCTGACAGGAAACATTACAGCGTGGTTCAGGGAAAGCACAAAAGACAGATGGGCCCTACAAAGGGTGATGCGATCAGCTGAGCGCATCATTTGTAAAGAACTCCCTGACCTGGATTCCATCTACAGCCAATGATCCTGTACCAAAGCCAGGAAAATCATGAAGGACCTCAGCCATCCTAACAACGGTCTTTTTTCCCTTTTTGAGGTCACGTAAATACTTTCACTCCTTGACGACTACAACTGAGAGAATGAGGAAAAGCTTCTTTGCACAGGCTATTCATATTCTGAACCAGGACAGCACCAACAAGATTTAGATTTAGTTGCACTATACATCACCATATTAGAATTATACTTTTATTATTATTACAGACTGCACAAGCATAATTGCATTTTTCTGCACATACACATACTGTCAGATTGTTGCTGGTATCATCTCTGTACTCATTTACATTTTTGGTACATATATTCTCTAGTTTTTACTTTATATAATATTTATCTGCTGTAAATCTGTTTATTATTTTTATTTATATTCCAATATATTCTCATTGTTGTAAGTTCTTAGTTTAATTTCTTCTTATAGTAATTTGTAATTCTATTCATTTAAATTTTACTTCTTAGGATACAGTTTTGTTTCTCTTCTTATTACTACTTTTATATATATGTATAAAAAATGCAGTCTATTGCATTCTGTCGTATCAATCATTTCACTACTGACGTATTTTATGATTTTGTATTTGACTAAAAAACTAGAACTTGAACTAAACAGTCTCTTATCCACAGGTAACATAAACTGAAAGAGGCTTAGGAGACATCAGGCAGAAGAACTCGGGTAAACAGAAAGTCTTAAAGTTAGATCGTTGGTGTCACGGTTTTGGTAAGGGAGGAACTCAGGTGCAGACAGGAAGTAACGAAACAGGATTTATTTAACAAAAGGGGAAAACAAAAACCCACGAGGGGGAAAACAACGGCTATGTCAGAAACAAAACAACTTAACAGGACAGGATTGACACGAAAAAACAAACTCTTAAACACTAACTACAAACAAACACTCACGTTAATACAAAGACTTCTCAAAGGGGGTTACAAGGGTAAACTTCTCACAAGACTGACCAGTAGGAATACATATGTGAAACAATGAACCGACGCAAGACAGAGCACACAAGGAGATCTAAATAGGGGGAACAATCAAGACACGACAGGTGGCACAGATGGGACAATCAAGACACGACTAGGTTAACAAGGGGGGCGGGGCAAGGGAACGAGACAACACAAGCACATGGCCCAAAGACAAGGCCATGCGCTTGTACACAAAACACGGGTCTGTCATGATCCTGCCTCAAGACTAGGAAAAACCAAATACACGAGGGCAGAATCATGACAGAACCCCTCCCTTAAGGAGCGGCTTCCAGACGCTCCTCAAGGGAACATCAAACACGGGACACGACTGACATGACAGACTGGGACACAGACACAAACCAACAAGACATGACGAACAACAACAAGGGCAAACATGAATACACAACGGCAGGGTTGGGGTGACAAATCAAAAAAAACAAACAGGGAAGGGGAGGGGGCGGGACCACAAAGTTCATGGGGGACAGACCAGGGCGGGTGGGAGGGGTAGGAATCTTAGGAGGACAGGACGAAGGCTGACAACGGGGGGTACGGGCAGGTCTGGGTGGTGAGGGGCGGGGAGGGGTCTCGGGACAACTGACAGGGGACATGACAGGAGCAGACAAGGGACGCGGGGCAACACTTACGGGACGCGGGGCAAGACTTACGGGACGCGGGGAGACGACATCTACTGGACCCGGGGGGACCACAGGACACGGGGGGACATTAACGGGACACGGGGCCACAACAGCAGGACACGGGGCCACATCAACAGGACACGGGGCCACATCAACAGGACACGGGGAGACAACGGCTGGACACTTGGGACTTCTGGGGACAGGGTCAGGGGACAAGACAGGACTGACGGGGATTTCTAAAATTTGGACAAGACGGGACAAATAATCAGAAAAGGCTTTAGCAGCTAGGATAATAGGCATCTCCTTATGAGATGAGACTGATTGTACAAGAGTCTTTGCTGCAGAGTCGGCCGCGGCTCTCTCCTCCGCTCTCACGACTGCCGACTTGAATACGGCTTTCTTCTTTGCCGCCTCGGGCACGCCAGCGCTCACCGCTGCTGGCTCGGGCACGTTCACCGCTGCTGGCTCGGGCATGCCAACGCTCACCGCTGCTGGCTCGGGCATGCCAGCGCTCACCGCTGCTGGCTCGGGCACGCTCACCGCTGCTGGCTCGGGCACGCCAGCTCTCTCCGCTGCTGGCACGGGCACGCCAGCGCTCACCGCTGCTGGCACGGGAGGAGACAGGGTCACAGTACCGGCAGGCCCCTTCTTCCTCCTCTTCCTCCTCGGGCGCGGTGCAGAGGCTACCGCTGGGTCAGAGGCGGGTTGGGGGAGTTTGGTCTCGGGCAGGGCAGCCTCGGACGCCGAAGACTCTGAAGCTGACTCCCATGAAAACCGTCTCCCTCGCTTGTTGGGGAGACTTAAGGTAGTGGGAGGTGCCTCAGGATCTTGGGAGGGACCTAACGGATCCCCCAGGGTTGCCACGGCCAGGACACGACCCTCTGGGATCGTTGGCAGCTGGGTAGGTGGGGACCTCTGGGGCTCCTCCTCTCGCCCGCTCGCTCCGGAACGACCTCCCCTGGTCCCCCGGAACACCACAAGGCGAGAGCCCTCAAAACAATCTCGCTGGCTGGCTGATGCCATCCAGCATTGCCTCCTGTCTGCTGAGTTCCTTCGTGGTCGGTTCATTCTGTCACGGTTTTGGTAAGGGAGGAACTCAGGTGCAGACAGGAAGTAACGAAACAGGATTTATTTAACAAAAGGGGAAAACAAAAACCCACGAGGGGGAAAACAACGGCTATGTCAGAAACAAAACAACTTAACAGGACAGGATTGACACGAAAAAACAAACTCTTAAACACTAACTACAAACAAACACTCACGTTAATACAAAGACTTCTCAAAGGGGGTTACAAGGGTAAACTTCTCACAAGACTGACCAGTAGGAATACATATGTGAAACAATGAACCGACGCAAGACAGAGCACACAAGGAGATCTAAATAGGGGGAACAATCAAGACACGACAGGTGGCACAGATGGGACAATCAAGACACGACTAGGTTAACAAGGGGGGCGGGGCAAGGGAACGAGACAACACAAGCACATGGCCCAAAGACAAGGCCATGCGCTTGTACACAAAACACGGGTCTGTCATGATCCTGCCTCAAGACTAGGAAAAACCAAATACACGAGGGCAGAATCATGACAGTTGGACTTACCGCAATAACTTTATCCTTTCATGTTGAGGGTTCTGATAGAGGACTGATGGAGGATACACAGATAGGTACAGTAGGTAAAGACACAATGATTCAGGTAAGTAGAGCTGGTGAGAAGTGAGGGAAGTGTATCCCGATAACATGTAGGGTACCAACAACAAGACCTTACAATTAGGGAGTGAAGAACAACTGCTTTTATGTGGTAGGTGATGAGGTGAGTGGTGGCAGGTTTGTTTATTGGGGATCAGGTGCAGGTGTGAAGCAGTTGGAATGCTACAGATTGGATTCCTTAACATGGTAAGGTGACTGGGCTGGTGAACTTGTGACAGTACCTCTGCCAAGTGAAGTCCAACCAGGTAACAGACATGTGCTTGCAAGTTAGGACACTTCCTGGGCGATGCCAGCAAGTCCCTGGGGCGAGCTTTGGAGGGAACTCTGGAACAGATGACCACCAGAGTGAGTAGTTGAGGTTAGGGATTTGAATTTCATGGAAGGAACGGCTTTCTTGGCCAAGATTGGGGAATTACTTTCCCTTGGAATGACTCTCCAGGTAGTGACGAGGGACTTAATCCAACTGAATAAGGAATGGCACACCAGTCCATGATGAGGGATCATAATTCAGCTGAAGAAGCAACAGCTCTCCTGGCTGTGATAGGGCAGCTGATTCTTACAGTGAGGGGAATGGCACTCCTGGTCTTGACAAGGGGAATTAAACTGACTGAAGAGGGAACAGCACTTCCAGCTATTTATCTAGGATTCATGTCATTGGCATGAGCCTGCACTGGACTCTCAGATAACAGGTACCCTCTCTGGGCCAGACTCGGGGATAGAAGCCCTCTCTGGGCTAACTCGAGATCAGAAGCCCTCTATGGGTCAAACTTGGGATCAGAAGCCCTCTCTGGCCCAAACTTGGGATCAGAAGCCCTCTGGTCAGGGACTTGAGCTGATCCAGGGCAGTGCTCTGTGAGGGGTGCATGGTCTGGATGGGATTCTTGTGCTGGATTTTTATTGAATTCTGTGGTTGGAATGGACTCCAAATTAGTTTGGACTGTAGAGGATTCTGGACTGAACTTGCCGAAATGAACGGACTCACGGGCTGGAGCAGAAACTGGAGCGGTCTCAAGGGCTGGAGCAGGTTGGACTCTGGAGTATGAAGCTGGCATCCTCTGAATTTGTGCCCATGACTGTTGATGACGGGAGATTGGCAGCCATAACAGACTAGAACTTAAACAAAACAAAGGCCCGGATGGAGTGGATAGACTTAGCTGCAGGGTATAATACATTGACTCTATGAGCGAGCTCATGAGTAATTTTTGGGGATTCTGGAGTATAAGCGATAGTCTAATCCTCCTAAAAAGAAAACTCTCAGCTCTGAAAGTTTTTGCCAGCTCCCAGAACTCCAACTCAAAGTCCACTATTGGCCGGCTATTCTGAATGAGGGTCATTAGAGGGAGATGGAGGATTCACAGGTAGGTAGGTGAAAGTGACATGACATTCAGCCAAGTATGGTGAGCCATACTCAGAATTTGTTCTCTGCATTTAACCCATGCAAAGTGCACACACACAGAGCAGTGAACACACACCCAGAGCAGTGGGCAGTCATTTATGCCGCAGCACCCGGTGAGCAGTTGGGGGTTCAATGCCTTGCTCAAGGGCACCTAAGTCGTGGTATTGCCGGACCAGGATTCGAACCAACAACCCTAGGATTAGGAGTCAAACTCTCTAAACACTAGGGCACGACTTCCCACTCCAAAGTCATGACATGATGATTCAGGTGAGAAGAAAAAAGGAAGTTTATCCCCTAACATATAGAATACCAACAATGAGACCAGACAATAAGGGAGTGGAGAACGACCTTTTATATGGTAGGTAATGAGGTGAATGGTGGCAGGTGATATGTGGATTGGGGATCAGGTGCAGGTGTGAAGCAAGTGTAATGTTGGGAATTGGAGTCCTGAATATGGTATGGTGACTGAGCTGGTTACTGGGACGGTGACTGGGCTGGTGAACTTGTTACAGGAGTGTTTTGTCTGTCATTATACCAGCTGTATGTATTTGAGGCGGTAAGTGCATCATCGCGTTATGCTTATATCAATTTACAGGTTGTAAAGTTTATTGTTGTTTGATACACTGACAAAATCTCACAATATAAACAGTGAGGTTCTACATTACAGTTTTACATACTGTAAAAAATGCAACCACAAATATTCTACTTATTCAAACAAACGTTATTTATTTACCCTTGCATTGCAAACAAGTGGAGATCTTTCCAGACTGTGCATGGCACTTAATTCTAAATGAAGGTGGGGTGAAGTTACGAAGTTTCGCTGACAATTTGAGGATCCGGTGCAGCTATGATGTTCTACTGACAAGATCTTGTAAATGCTTTTTATTGGTTAAATATTTTTAAAACCCTTAAACAGACACAATGAAGACCAATAGCACTGATTTAAAATAATAACAACGAAATATAATAGACATATGTAGTTTGGATAATTTTCCACAGCACACCTGACTGGCCTGAGAATGTATATGTACAAAAGGATAAAAGTATTTTCTCTTAAAGAGAATATGTCATTTTAGACTGGACTCTGATCATTCAAGTTTAAGATGGGAATGCCTCTTTTTTGGAGCAAATGTAACATATTCTTCAAATATCACTTAAACAGTATAACCAAAGTAGCATGGCAGCCAGCAACAATTCAACATTACGAAACATGGCAGACACTTAGAAGGTTACTTGATTAAGCTGCATATTAAATTTTGTTAAAACTAGCCACAAGGTTTTGTCATAATTACAATCAAAATTCATATTTCTTATGAATCCTTTAGTGACTTTGTGTATCCATTTCCGCAACTATTTTATGCCATTGTAAGTAAAAAAAAAAATAAATAAATATATATATATATATATATATATATATATGTACACTCTAAAAACTGCTGGGTTGAAAACAACCCAATTTGGGTTATTTTGACAACCCAGCGCTGGGTCAAAAAGGGACGAACCCAGCGCTGGGTTGTTTTAACCCAACCAGTTGGGTTATCATATTTAACCCAGCCTGCTGGGTTGCCTTTTTTATAGTTTAAAATGACTATATTGCAGGGTTTAAAAAAACAGAGCGGGTGTTTTTTTTATCAGTGTATTTCAGAAGGAAAACTACTGTATTTAGAAAATGTTCGATATCATTTCGCATGTGCTTGATAAGGCAGCGTTTGGGGGCTCAGTACCGCTCTGCAGCCGTTACCGGAGAAACCTACCTCTCTCGCTCTTAGCGCCTCCTGCTGGCAGAAAATAAACTCGCAGAGTGCAGCCATGTGGGGAAACAATGCATTTCTACGTTAAAATTAACCCAAATTGAGCTAGGCATTAAACCTACAAATGTTGTTCATTTTAAATATCACTTTTACACACAAATAATAATTACCAAAAGGAAAATATTTATTAAAAACAAGAGAAAAGTCAAAAAGTAACATGTTAGAAGAAATGCAGAAAAGGATGGCATTAACAGCTACAGAGTTCATAAACAAAGCATTGAACATTTGATGAATATAACTTAAAATCAAATTGGACTTTGTTCAATTGTATATATTGTATAAAAATATACGAAAACACATACAATAAATTTACAATTAGTTAGGTTTTTTTCCAACTATTCTGGAATGACAGTACACAAATAAATCACAACATTAACTTTGATATTATAACATTTAACAGACGCATGTGTGTGTGTGTGTGTGTGAAAATGTGAGCAGGTGTATGAATGACAGAGTGTAAACTCTTCTACTAAACAACACAGAAAAAGCATTTAACTTTTTTTTTTAAACAAATTATACACTTACAGTTTGTTTCATAGTCCATGAATACAGATCATGCATCACAGTCAATTTTCATGATCTCTTTAGCATAACTGATGTAATCATGAAGAAACCCCATCAGCACAGCATGTGACATCTACATCATCCAGGGCAGCGTCCTCCTTTAAAACCACTGCTGTTTAGGGGAAAGAAGATTTTCCTCTCTGACCAGGATTCATCCAGTCACCGCCTGCTCTTCATCAGTGGCCTAAGAGAAACACATTTGAAAAAATTAAACATTTAATTAAACTATCCATTTTCAGGTAGAGGTGTATTCACATCCGTAAGGATAGGTAAATAATCGGTTTTAAAGTTTCAACACTTTGTGCGGTTGTTTAATGTCTCAGTCCACCACAGGGCTCCAGAATGCTATAATGGCAGCACTAGTGTGAGGACATGCAATACTGTTTGAATAAATATTGCTTTCAGAAAGCTTCTTTACTGAAACATTAAAACAGACATGACATTCACATACCTCACAATATTCACGTACATGGAGGACTGCTCTTCAAACCGTTAGTTCACCATATAATTAAAATGTTTATAATTTACTCTCCTCATGTTTTTCCAGACTCATACAAAATCTGCTCATTTTTTGGAAAACATATGAATATATTTAATATTCTCTTTTTGTGTCCTCCATTGCTGGTCTGGGAGACCAGTATTTTATTTTGAACATACATGTTTGCTATCATATAATTTAAGATGTATTCATATATAAATATCAGAATTTACTTCTACAATAACTCTATATTTATGAAGCTTGAAAATACTGATTATCTAAACTATAAATGGATTAACAAATATTATGAGAAAACTAAAAATATATTAATTTATGTTGTAAAGACAGACAAAAGTCTTATAGGTTTGGAATGACTTGAGGGCAAGTAAATTATTTTTTGTGTGAACTTTACCTCTAAGAGCGAAGACCAAGAATAATGACTCTCCAAATCAGACAACTCCAAAGTTGGTTTGAGTTCTGCAATAAAAAACACAGACATCAATGGTCTTAATGAAATGAGCACGTAATCACACTGTTGTTGCATCAAAATGTGAAGTAAACTGGCAGGAGACAACAGAAAAATTTATTTTCTAAAAATAACTTGCATAAAATCTCAAAGGAATGATGCTCTCCCATGTCTCTTGCTTTTAACACCTACAAAAACAAAAAACAAACATTATTTTACTCTTAGTAAAACACAACAACAACTGATAACATAAAATTATGAAGTTTACTTGCCTTATACGATCTTTCCCTCTCTTCAGAAGAAGCTGAGAAAACCACCTCCTCACACAAGCAGACTTGTGTGTCCTTAACTCCAGTTAGTTTGAGTTCTGCAAAGAGGGATATCAATGGTTTCAATAAAATATTAACATATACATACATACATATATAAAATCACACTGTTTTTGCATCAAAATGTGAAGTTAACAGACAGGACACAACAGAAACATTAATTTTCTTAAAAAAAAAAGTAATAATAATTTAACTCACATCAGTCTCAAAAGAATGAAGTTATCTTGTCTCTGGATTTCAACATCTAAAAAAAACACACACATTATTTTAGTCTTAGTAGAAATAAAGATAACGATGTTATTCTGAAGTTTACTCTCCTTAAACCGTCTGTCCCTCTCTTCAGAAGAACACCTCCTCCTCATCCTCACACAGGTCTGTGACTCCTCACACAAACAGCTTCTGTGTCTTTAACTCTCAGCGCGAGGACAATGAAGACAGGAGCTGGACAAGTCTGAAATATTACATGTAAAACATACTTTTAACAGTTACCACTTCAACAGCCTCAAAATAATTATGCTAATCTTTACTACACAATCCTTTATGAGACAAACATACATTCAGTTTAACCGCGAAAAAAAAAATACAAATTCACATGAGCGTAACCATGACCATAACCGTCTGTTAACGCCTCAAAGAGAACAGATAATGTAAAATCTTATGTAAATATGACAAAATACATTCACAGACGTTATATTAAAAGTACATCCTCCGTTCAGTAACGTTACATGAGGCAGTTAAGACCTCCGTGTCCGAGGCGAAAACCGCGTCCGTTTTTTTTATATATAACGTTAAGCTCCTTTTTTTCCGCCTTTCATAAAACCTTCCGCCTTTCATACAACCGGGTAAACAATAAAAGATAACTTTACATTTTGAATATTTAACGTTACTTACCATAGTCTTTCACTCGCTTCTCGCTTCTATCACGCTGAGAAAATGGCGGCTGCTCGCACTGGAGACGTACGATTTTGACGTGACGTGCGTGCTCTCCTTCACGTCCGCGTCCTCAACCCACCCCGCTGGGTTAAAAAAGAAAGTTATTTTCAACCCAAACTTGGGTTAAATCATCCCAAAGTCCTATCAAACGGCCTCAACCCAGCAGTTGGGTTGAAAAAACAACCCAGCGTTTTTTAGAGTGTATATATATATATATATATATATATATATATATATATAATATCTTTTTTTCATTACTTTTCCTATACCATTTTTCTGATTTATACAATATTTGGAATTTAATAAAGTTGCCATAAAGATATTAATTAATAATATTATTTAAAAGCCACATCATTTATTCTCGGGTCTTAGTACATATGAAAATAAACAAGAACTCTTTTAGTTTTTAAAATGGTAAAATAGGGCTAATATTGTGGGGCAATGTGAGTGTAAGGTACAGTTTTGTACAGAACATAATGTTCAGTGCTGATGCAACTACTGCTAAAAGCTCTCTAAGTACCATCTGTATTTCATATTTCTGAACGATAATTAGGCCTGCATTGTGCTCTATCCTCTACACAAACAGGGGACAGGATGACCTTAAAAATTTCAAAAATATCTTAAGTGCTCCAGACAATTTCTCATGTAGTCTTGTGTCGTTTGAGAAACAAATTGACAAAAACTTCTCAAAATCAAAGAATAAAGGCAGCATTCTCTGCGTCACAGGTCAGAAATATGTCGGTGTTTCAGCAATTACGGGCACTTTTGACTCTCCAAAATGTAAAAAAAAAAAAAAAAGTAGCCCCTGTGAATTTAGACGTCAGAGTCAATAAAATTACATGGAATCATCAAGATTTGAATCTGGAACTTAGTTTTATTTTTGTATATTTTTCAACCCTTCTTCATACAAAATGTACTTTAAAAATATGTTACAATAACATTCATTATATACATTATATATATATATATATATATATAATTCTATAAAATGTTATATATTCCAATAGCTTTTTAAAATTTTGTGTAGCTTTGTAAATAGTTATATTAATAAATACAAAATAAATTTTTGGAACATAATTTTTCTTTCATCATTTAATACTTGTTCCTCTCTGGATCTTTTCTTGTTTCCTCTCTGCATTTTTTTAATCTTATTGTTGATGACTCAAGGTCTTTACCGCAGCATCTACATTTGCTGTGGTAAAAACATGTTGGGGAAATTATATTTTTGCTAATATTGCAGCTAACTGGCAGTTAGCAGGGTCTACTACATTCGTTTTGACTCTTAGCATCTAAATATTCATGAATGTATTTTTAAAATGTAGTTCAAAGTACAGAATTACAAAGCTGTATGGTAAGGACACAATGTAAATACTGACACAGAAAATATTATATTTACCTTATTTTTGGTATCTTGTGAGCTTAGTAGTGAAGTGGACCATTCTGTCAGTAATGTGCTCACATGCTAAAATAATTTTTTCCATTTTTCCATTCTTTGATAAAATGCCATAATAAAAGCCTTTTTTTTTTCATTGTTGCGGTAAGGACTCAAAAGTGTGGGACAAGCACATTTAGCTGAAAAAAATCTTACAAATTAAGATGCTGTAAATTAATGTTAAACAATTACTTTCAAAATAATATCAAATTGTAATTTAATGAGCTTATTTTACATATCTCAACATTGTGATCAGAGTTGTGGGACATGTAAAATTGTGTTCAGACTTGTAAATGTTTCATAATTGTCACGTTTATGTTCTGAGTTTCTGTTCTCCCTGCTTTGACCTAGTTTTCCTGTGTTACTTGATTAGTTAATTGGTTTCCACCTGTATTTGTCCTGTCTAACGTCATTTAAGTGGTTGTGTTCTCCCTATTTTCCAATGTGAATTTATTAAAAGACTCTGTTTGTTTTATATCTGCATCCTTCGTGTTCTCTCCCTGGCAACCCCTAACAGCACACAGGACCACACAAAGAAGGGATGATTGCTGAGGACATCGTCCCATGCCAAATTTGTAGACATCGCCCAACCCTAATGTCCACCCTCATGAGTGCATTACTTATTGTTTTCTTTGAAACAATTGTACCTGCTAATTCCAGATCTTTCTGAAGCTCTCCACAAGTGATCCTTGGGTCATAGACAACTCTTCTGATATATATTTGCACTGCTCTGTCAGAAATCTTGCGAGGAGCACCTGGTTGTGGCCGGTTTATGGTGAAATTATGTTCTTTTCACTTCCAGATTATGGCCCCAACAGTGCTCACTGGAACATTCAGAATCAGAAGAGAAATTCTTCTGTAACCAATGTCATCAGTATGTTTTGCAACAATAAGGTTGTGAAGATCTTGCCCAAACTTCCTGCTTATACCTATCATGAAATGTTTCTTGTATGACAAACTGGTAATGAGACACCTTTTTATAGGCCATCAGTTTGGATTTAACCAGCTAAAAATAATTTCCACTGACAAGAGGCAGGATTGTTTTCAAATTACTGTCATATTAGTGTCTTGGCTTTCCATGCCTTTTTGCACCTCCCTTTCTTCATGTATTCAATACTTTTCCCCTGTTTCATTCCACTTTATTACAGAAAACTTAATATTCATTTTATTTTCTTTGCATTTATGGATTTCTTGGGTTGTAACCAACATCTGGTGAAAATTTCATGTCAACAGCAGCTTTAGAAATATATTTACTGAGAAAAATGGTGATGTGTTCAATTCTTATCACTTCCATTTCTTTCTATACATTGCCAAATTGGAGAACATTTTATTTTTATTTTTTAGTTGGACAAATTCATGGATAAAAAATCATGATCATTTTGACATAGCTTGTTTCACAAATGCTATACTATGGTTTCAAACACGACTCATTAAATTCAAACAATCCACAAAAAAAAAAAAAAAACTATAACCCACAGCCATTGAACCCATTATTTATCAATATCCTTTACAATAATCTGTATGATGACTTTCATAGCAGTGGCCGAACTGTTCAAGTGATTGTGTGGGTGCAGCAAACAGTGGCTGTTTGGGTCTGCAGAAGATCCACAGCTTTGAGACGGATGCTCATGCTGAAATCCCCTTTTCTTTAATAAGCCCCCGGGCTCTACTCTTCTGATCCCACCTTTCAAAGGTTCATTAAAGTCTTAAAAGCTGGGCAGAGTCCTTTCCTCCAAGGACTCACCACTCCCAACTCAACGGTGGACACATAAGTCCAGACGTATTGAAGGATGAGCGCTATAAAGACCAGAGGAGAGAGGAGTCTCAACTGTAGCTTGGGCAGCTCTGTTATACCTGGGATCTCTAAGGTTCTGAATGTTGAAGACTTTTCCAGAAGCGAAAAAAGAACAATGAGCCTTCAATAATATCAGTGATGCAATACTATTCAACAACAGTGAAATGTTTTGACAGCTTTGTCTTTCAGAGTGCACCCGGGCGGTATATAAAGTGTAAAAGTCAGAAATACATCAGAGATTTGCCAAACCATTCGTACTGTGGTATATTTATTTGCTTAGCCATCAATAAGCAGGACTGCTTTACTTTATTTACGCATGAGTGCATGATGAAATGTGGAGGAAGGTAAAAATACAAAACAGAAAATGTCTCAAACAAATCACAACCGTGAAGGATGTTATTACCCTGGTAAAAATGTAATTTACTTAAACGTATTGGTAATACATGTATTTCATGCTTTGTATACTACAAATACATATATATGGACTATAAATACACTGCATTTTTACGTTTTGTATACTAAACTGGTATACTTAAAGTCTGCTGAATTGGAACAGCTAATTTTGTACTTAATGCACTTTAATTGCGCAGAAGTAATGCTGAAGTCAAACTAAAGGCATACTGTACTGAAGTACATCTGATAGTGTTAAAGTGGAACTATTGCAAATATACTTCTGGTAGACTTTAAATATTTTACATTTAAAGACCGATATTATTCAAAGCTCATACAATCCTCATCAAAAGACATTTACATTAAAACATATTATAGGCTTAATTTTAAGAAATGTGCATTGTGCATGAGTAGTACGCCAAATAAAGTTTAATTAAATGTTTTATATCAGTAAGTCTTGAGATATCTGTCAGTAAATATGTGACTAGATTTGAACTATACATATGAAATGTATTTTAAATATATTACTTTTTTACTATGGCAGTTTAGCTGTGAATGTTAGTAAATTATGGTTTCTGCATAAATATCAAATAGCACTGTTTTCAGCATTGATAATATATTTAGAAATGTTTCTTTAGCAGCAAATCAGCATATTAGAATGATTTCTGAAGGATCATGTGACACTGAAGACTGGAGAAATGATGCTGAAAATTCAACTTTGATCACAGAAATACCTTTTAAATTATATTGCATATGCACTATCCACTCATTTTGTATAATTCATTATAAATTATACTTGGCTTATTGACTCTGTTGATTATTTAATCTTTATAGTTTACGATGCACATGCAAAATAATTGTTGTTGCACAATCTGACTAGAACAAACAGATATGTCATGGATGATTTCTGATACTCATTTATATTAATATATATGAATTGCTCTATTAAAACTGTTTTGTTGATAAGTAGTCCAGCCTCTTTCATTAAAGAAAAATAAAAGCTCTTTTGTGATACAGGTTCCATGATTAATATATATATATATATATATATATATATATATATATATATATATATATATATATATATATATATATATATATATATATATATATAGTCATTGTAATATACATTTTAGTCATAACCTTATACATATTTCAGAGAATACACTGTGAATCATGAAACAGATTAAAAAGACATTTGAGAAGAAACTGAAAAAAGATTACTGTGATTAAGCACATCAGCATGCATTTCACTCAGTTCAGACCATACATTTATGTGAACGACATTACAACCAAGGTTTTATAGCACACATCATTTCAGACCACCTTGTCGGTGTCGATGCTTTAATTTGATGTGACTGTAGATTTGTTTTTCTGTCATATGAGCGTTTTTATGTATCAGAGGCAGTTACAGCAGCAGACTCCTGTGAAAATAATATGAAACTGACCCAATTTCCTTGCATTCTGCTCGTTGTGGGCTTGCTGTGCTTGCTTTGTACTGCTTATGTAAGCCTGAATAATTGATTCAAGCCCATTTTCTAGTAATATTTACTGTATAAATGGCAGCTACACATAAACTCATAGTGTTAGGAACATAAATATATAATAGCGGTGGCCTACAGTTTAAATGTATTGTGCTTCTCACAATTTTTGGTTGAAATGTTAAGAGTTCAATATTCCTGCCTTAATTTATATAATGAACTTTGGTTACACACTATGTGAGGTGTGTGAAGTTAACATCATAAAACTGCCTCACTCACGTGCCAGGTTCAGGACACTCTTCTGACACACATTATCACCATACACGCTTTAAAATACCACTTCTACCATTAGCACTGCATCAGATCTTACAGTGTGTTCACACTTGTAACTTGCAACATCCAAAATGATGCTATGTGCTGGGCTTAATCTGCTTTTACATTTACATTCACATTTAGTCAGTTAGCAGATGCTTTCATCCAAAACGACTTACAAATGAGGACAATAGAAGCAATCAAAATCAACAAAACAGCAATGATATGCAAGTGCTATGATAAGTCTCAGTTAGCCTAATGCAGTACAAATAGCAAGTTATATAAAAAAATAAAAATAAAATAAAGGATAGAGCAAGTTTCTACTTGTATGTCCATATAAACAATGTTATTTTTTGCCAGCTGAGAAGAGCTTAGAAAAACAAAACAACATCAGGAATTCATCCGTTTCACACAAATGAAGATCTGGTGCTTCTGACACCTGTACTAAACTGTAATGGACAACATCACGACTAAGACGAGAGAAACTTAATGGATATGCTTTTTAATTTTCAAAAGGATAAATATCATATCATGTTGTTCATTTTCTGTCACATTTTTGTCTTGTTGAATATGCTGTTTTAGAAAAAAACTGTCGTATTTACAGAAATAAAAAGGGTCCTGAATGCTAAGTTATTTTACTTCAACACTGTGTCCAAGCCAATAGTAGCCAAACCAAGTTTCCAGTGTCTAATGATTTGTCTGTTCATTTAGTGCATTAAATTTTTTGGTTTACACTTTTTTTTAAGGTGTCCTTTCCGTTTTCCTTTCCTTTGGCGTGTTTACATTAAGCTTCAAATAGAAATTGAAAATTGAAAATGCGCTTAATGGAAACACGTAAATTTTGCACACAAAAAAAAAAAAAGCACATATATCGCAAAATAAGTTTTTAAGCTCGCATGAGGTGGTTTTTCAGGCAATGCGAAAAAGTAATAATTAGCAAAACTTCAATGGAAAGGATTTTTTTCTTCACATTTACAGGTCACATGGAATATAAAAAGTAATATGATCATTCTTTGATGTATTATAACCTCCAAGAAACACTTCATACTTGGTCGCTCTCCAGTATAAGGGGCTATCCCTACCATTAATGTTTAAGACAATTTACACTGCACACGTCTGCGGTGGAGTGTGGCTCTGATATGGCCAAGGAAGATTATTGCGGCCACTCTAGACAATACTTATGTTTATTTCCAGTTGCACCAAGCACATTTCTGTTAAGATACACGCATACACTTTCTTTGAATAAATATAACCAAAATCTGTCAAAATCCCACCAAAATCCGTTGCTATGACTTATCGCGAGATGCAAAAGGTTACGTTTTAGTCACATAACATTGGTTAACAGAAACACAGTCATTTTGCAATACTTTTTAAATGACATTAATAAAATATCACCAAAGTTTTGTGTAAATCTCCAATGGAAACATGCCTAATGTGATCATACATTTAAGTAGTGTTATTATTATATTAAGTACATGTATTAAGTGAACATACAGACATAACAGGTGTATTCTCTGTAAGCTGGAGTGTGTACAAATGCCACTGTGAATGAGTAAATCTACACTGGACTGGAAGTGATAATTAAAAATAATTTTAAACACTGTGAGTATTGTTACTATTGCATACATGGTTAAAAACAAAAAACGCAATTTTTATTTTATTTTATGTAGTTGGAATCAAAACAGAAATGTGGTATTTGTGTATTGTGATGGTATGTACAGCTCTTATATGCATGTGATGCTATGCTGTCCATTAGTAGGTTAAATCATGAAATCACCAAAAAGTACAAATTAATTGTTGTTGAAACATTTTTGGATACTGTGCTTTATTAGTGGCACCTTCCCTACAAAAAGGAGGAAATATTTTTGATTCAGCAAAAAACTGTCCCCACAATATTATGTCAAAACCCTTCCTGCCTTCAAACACGCACACTGATGCAATTACTTCGACGTCCTAATCCTACTTTACCCACCAACCCATTCACCCATATGCACCTCCAGTTGAGCGGCTGCTGAACGTGTTGCTTATACTCCATTGTGTTTGACACTTTCATTGGGCTGCTGCGTCTCTCGCCTGGGCCCATGATGAAACATTCAGATCCTGCACCTGGCACTCGTTTCCCTGCCTGCCGCTCTGATAACGGCTTCCCTCTCTAATTAAGCTGCAGTAAAGCTCCTCTCCAGCTGCCTGCAGTGGAAACAGCTCGTCTAAAAAGTGCTGTGCCTGGCGCTTTTACAGCACTCCTGAAATATTAAGACGCCAGTCATAAAAGTGCCCAAACCCAGGTGAGCAGCTGCTTTATGCTTTTCAACATCTTCATATAAACTGAACGGCCACGGCTCGTGACTTCGAATGTGTGTGTGTGTTGGTATATATATATATATATATATATATATATATATATATATATATATATATATATATATATATATATATATATAATATAAACCTCAGGCAGGTTGACAATGGATTTCTAGTGCTGGATGCCGATGTGTGCCACATGGATGTACCCTTCAGCATCTGTTTTTATGTCAACAACAGATGGTGTAAACTGAAAGAGAAGCATTTTCATGCTGCATAATTTCTATCATGGTGCATTGTTTAATATTGATCAAAAACAACTTTCATTAGTGTGGCTATAGAAAACAGCAGTTTGTACTTATATTGCTAAATTAAGCTTAATGGAACTTAAAGGAGTTTGAGAACTCACCCAAAAATGTTTATTCTACCTTTATTTGTTTAGCATTATGCTGGTCCAAACATTAATGACTTTAGTTTTTCCTTGGAATATGAAAAGAGAAATTCTGAACGTTTGTACTAATGGCTTATTTCTTTGCAACTGAACGGAATCTAGGCTGAGGCTTTTGAGCTTCAAGAAGCGTGTAAAGTCAAAATTAGTATCATGAAAATGGTCAATTTTACTTATGTAATATTATCACAAATCTTCTAAAGTCCTCCTATAGCTCTCTGTGAGAAACAGACCAAATTTTTTCCTCTGGATTCATAATCTCCCCCTCCAGTGAGCTGTTAATTACTGCTGTCTTTTGAATAAGAAAAAAGCCCTATGGGTTTTGGAATTTGGAATGAATAAATAATGACAGAATTACATTTTTGGGAAAAATGTTAAGTTTAAAAACATTAAAACAGACGTTTATGGAATAAAATTAGAAAAGCCAAACTTTTATAGATATTTATAAATATCAATTTCCTTTATGCCTTGGTGCTACATTGGTGAGTTCTTTGGATAAAGACAACACTTTAATCCCGTAAATTCCTGGCATTTTTTACAGAGTATTATTTTACAATAAATTATTATTTTAGCACTAAGCATGAAGATTAACCGATATCTTATTTCATGTTCATAACTGTTTGTTTATAGATCTTTCACAATAGTGAACCAACTGCTAAAATGCATCTTTAAAAGATGTGACATCAATACTCTACATGAAAACACAACAATGGTAAGTTTCAACAAATAAAAAGGACATTTAAAACACAAACCAACATTACAACATAAACCAACAACACAAACTGCTAAAAGTTAACCGAAAACAAGTTCAATAGAACAAATAAAACCAACAAAAACAATATAAAATGGGTGTAAACGATATAACATGTATGTTTTATTGAAGTACTATATCAGCATTTCTCAAAATTTTTCTCAAAATAGGGCAGGGGTGTCCAATTCTGGTCCTAGAGGGCATATGCCCTGCAGAGTTCAGCTCCAATTAGTCCCAACATACCTTCCTGGAAGATTCTAGAAATCCTGAATATTTTAAAAACCTTAGCTAATGTGTGTTTAATTGGGGCTTTAGCTAAACTGAGAAATAAAGATAAAAATTAAATGATTGTTTCTATCGAGAAATACTACATAGAAATAAAGCTGTTTGATTGTGAAATAGAAATCATGAAGGATTCTTGGTATTTGGAGCACACACACACACACACGCACACACACACACACACACACACACACACACATATATTTATGTTGGTAGAATATCTGAAAGGAAATTCTGCAAATTCCAGTACCATAATCAACATTTCCACCAAGATAATGAGCTCATCGTTCATGTTTGTGTTGACAGGGGTCATTAAAAAATGGCTCTGCAGCGTCAGGAAGTCAAAACATTAGGTAAGTCATCTAGAGAGGAAAGAATGAGCATTATTAATCTTTCAGCACCTATGGAGACTCTGGAGCAGAGCGTTTGACAAAGACAGATACAGAATGCGTCAGTTAATGGACCCACAGCAGTTATGAGAAATTGAAGAATTCAGAGATTTTTATGAAAGACACATTAATGTGTTCTGGCTTATGACTAATTTATTTTAGGCACCTGAGTTAAAGGAAGGTTCTGGGTTCAAATACATGTCAAGCTTTTTTGACACTCTTGATTACCACAAAATATAGGTTTGATTTAAGGCATTAATGAAGAAATCAGCATGTTGGCAACAAGTAACAACATGTAATGAAGCAAATAAACCTTGGCTTTCTTGTATACTTAAAAGTACACAAGAAAGATACATGACATAACTATTCAACACTTACCAGATGGTTCTCCTTCATTGTAAGTCACTTGAAGAAAATAGCACACCTCTCCTCAAGAAGCCATCTGATGCATGCATGCAATATATAATTAGATTTTTTTTGTACTAACACAGCAAAGATAATTAATTTGTGATTTGAATAAGCCCTAACACTATATGCAATAGAAATTGCAATGCTTGACTTGCACCATTTACATTTAATCATTTAGCAGATGCTTTTATCCAAAGCGACTTACAAATGAGGACAATAGAAGCAATCAAAATCAACTAAAGAGCAATGATATACGTGATATAAGTGCTATAACAAGTCTCAATTGGCCTTAACACAGTACACATAGCTTTTAAATAATATAATAAATAAAACGAAAACAGAATAGAAAAAGTATAGAGCAAGCTAGTGTTTTTTTTTCTCCTTTTTTACCACTTGCAATACAATTTCTCTACAGACTAATCTATCAGTGTTATTACTGTAAGTAGCCATAAATGCACTGCAGTTTCACACCAGAATGCTCTAACACTGAACTACAGCCTATAGGATTGATAATCTTCTGATACAGTAACATACCTACAGCCCAGGAGTTTGAGTAAATAAGGCAATCTTTGTATGTGCGGATTTGTGCCACTTTTAGTTTACAGAAGCAATGTGCTGAGCTGTTTTTGATAGTGATGTTGAGATACTTAATGGTAACTAAATATGATAACTTAATATTACTTAATTACATACATACTGCAGTGTATCCTTGTCAATAAAACCTCAGAGTTCACACTTACATATAAATTAGCTGAAGGACGATAATGCGTATTTGGCATCCTATCCTTGGAAGGGCTCCGAGGTCTGGAATGGCCCAAACCTAGAGTACCCCCAAAAAGCAAGTGAGCAAAGAACAGTCGCCAGACTGAGAACGCCCTCCAAAAAAAGCATTGAGTACTGGTGCGGGCAAATTTTTTGATTGTGTCACCGACAGTCTAATGGAGTTTTATACTCACAGCATCAAATGGGTAGACGGAAAGGCAAAGTTGTGGCCAGGAGGCTCTCGCCAGCATCCAACAGGAACTCCATGTTCACTGCATCAGCTGGGTAAGCCTAGCAGGCCATAGAATGGAAAAGGTAAGTTTGTGTGGCCGTGAGGATCTCTCCGGAATCCAATGGGGGCTCCATACTTACAGCATCAGACAGGTAAGCCTCGATGACTGTAGAATGAAAAAGGAGGCTCTCACCAGCCTCCAACAGGAGCTTGATACTCAAAGTATTGGATAGCGAAGCTTGATGACCATAGAATGGAAAGGTAAAGTTTGTCTGGACAGAAGACTCTCACCGATGTCCAACGGGAGCACACAGCATCGAACTGGTAAGCCTTGCTGGCCATAGAATGGAAGAGGCAAGGTTGTTTAGCCAGAAGGCTCTCGCCAAAATCCAATGGGAGCTCCATACTCACGGCATAGAATGTGTAAACCTCTCTGAATATAAGACAGAAAGGTAAAGTTGTGTGGCTGGGAGGCTCTCACTGGCATCTGATGGGAGCTAAATACTCGTGGCACCGAATGGGTAAATCTCGCTGACCATAGAATGGAAACGGTAAGGTTGTCTAGCCGGAAGACACTTATCGAACTCTGACGGGAGCTCTATACTCACGGCATCGAATAGATAAGCCTCTCCGGATGTAAGACAGGAAGGTAAATTTGTGTGGCCTGGAGGCTTTCACCAGCATCTGACAAAAGCTTATTCACGGCAATGGATTGATAAGCCTTGCCGACCATAGGATGATTTTATATATATAATATAATTTGTGTGAAACTGGTTAATTCTTATTTATCTTTGATAGGCTTCTGAAGATTATCTTCCTGGAGGTTGGATATGCTTGGAGAGGCCACTTTTGGGCTGCTGATGTTGCTGCCCTTATGTAATAGTAATGACTGGAGAAATTCCCGTCCCCTGGGATGCTCGACAATAGCAATTGCAATTCAGTACTCACTGCATCAGATGGGTGAGCCTTGCCGGTAGTTGAAGGAGAACATTTGCGCCACCTGGAGCACTCATGTGACCTCTTTTTTCCCCCTCTCTTCATATTGATTGTATAATCAATGTCCTACAGTTGAGAGAGAAAATTCACCAAGAGTGATCAAGGTGATTATGCTTGAAAACGGCGAGTTATGTGGAGCTGACAGATCGACTAGGAGTTTCTTGCCCCAGAATTTTCTGAGTAGCCACTCCAATGGGCTAATGCAAAACGGAGAAGGCAGGGCATCGAAAGGGCTTATCATGAACCCTTGTTTAATTCACGCCCCCTATAGGAGAAAGCTGAACAGATTTTCAGTGAAATGGCTGAACGAGAAAAAGGCAACATTTGATGTCCACATTCAAGGATTTATGATTGCTGTAGCATTTATTTCCTAAAGAATTGTCCAAATAATAAAGATTGTATATATTTCAATTAAATGTTTAGCCAAACGAGGATTTGATTGCATAGTGACATGAAGAATTAATTGTCGGGATGTTGTTGCCCTTGAAGGCTTTATATAATGTGCATGTACATTATATTGTTTAAAACAGCATTGTTAATTGCTTTTCATACATCATTTAAACAAATCACAGCTTCATTGCTATTATATATGTATTTTAGGTAATTTTAAAGGTTATTATTTGATTAGTTCATTTTTTGTATATTTGGCAACTTTTAAAAGTTATGAGGTTAAAAAAACATGCATTGAAAAGCTAGCCAATGTGACACGTTGGCTAGAGACTTGGAGGTGCCTAATAATACTCACGTCACATGTGAATTAGGTTGCTAGTTGCACTTGTGGATGGTTTGATTGTTTCCTTTGATACACCTTATGTGCCTTTAATCATTAATCAATCGTACATAGTTGAAATGATTTTCTTGCAAATCAGTCTTTTTCATCTGTTTATCTGAGTTAAATGTAATTCAAAATACGGGAAAATGCTAATGAAAATTAAGAAAATCTGATACATTTATTTGCGACGTGGCTAAAAATAACATCAAGATCCTTTTGTGTCATGACGTCGTTTAACAACTTTCAGCAACCAATGATACCTTTTAGCAACTTTACCTAGAAATGTATTTGCAACATGGCCTGTGCTGCTAGCGCAAGAGCTTCAGGCCCAGCTGCATAATGATGGCCAGAAGAGCCAAGGTAAAAGGTTGAGTCGAAGCAGGAAGCCATTGAGGTTTTGATGTGGTGAGATCTTGAGCACGGCCCGGGATCATTGAAAGCCTGCTGCTGCGACCAAGCACTTAGGGAGAAATGGGTCTTGTGTGCCGCGGGGCAATGGAGGTGTCCAGAGAGGCATGTTCGGTGCCTTGCGAATAACTTCGACAACACAGATACTCGATATATTGACCGCTCTGCTGTTGTGAATTTAGGAGTGAGGTTTGGCTGATTGCTGGGAGACGAATAACTTCGATCACACAGATCCCGTTTGTTTACCTTTTGCGAGGATGGAGCATCGGAAATTAATCACCGTTTGCCTCAGGCTTAAATTTGGTGAACTTCTAGTTTGTAGGAATTGTAGGCACCGCAGAAAGAGAAGAGGATGCGGGGTAAAAATTGGAAGTGACACTGGTAGAGGCGAGGTTAAGCCTCGGTGTTGTGGAGTCGTGTCTGTTCGAGCAGACAGCAGTGGCCGCAATGAAGGCTGGCACTTGGTGGTGATGTCTGGTGGAGAAGAAACTATCCTGGGCCCGGTAGATTGGCTGGAGAACCGTAAAAAAAAAACCCAGTATACAGACCTCATCGTCAAAATGGGAAAAGCTGAGTCTGACATATAATGGCAAAAGGTGACAACCAAATGCTGATAAAACATCAATGGATGGAGGTAAGTCAGCTGTATGTATACTGTGGTGTTGATTATACACCGGTGTTGATTAGGCTAAGGGACTGTACCATCGACCTACTTCCCAATGCAATGCCTCCCAAGAGTAGGATTTACCCTTTTGTCCAGGACTGAAACCCAAGCCATGGAGGGATATATCGAAGAGGTCTTAAGTTCAGGATTCATCCAGGCCTCTACATCTCCAGCTGCAGCAGGTATTTTCTTTGTTGAGAAAAAGATGGAGGACTAAGGCCTTGTATTGATTATCAAGGACTGAATAATGTCACCATAAAGTTACGATACCCCCTGGTTCCTTCAGCCCTAGAACACCTCCTTGAGGTCACAATCTACACCAAACTCGACCAACGGAGTGCTTATAACCTGATCAGAATTAACAAGGGAGACGAATGGAAAGCTGCCTTCATCACCACCAGGGGGCACTATGAATATCAGGCCATGCCGTATGGACTTGCTAATGCTCCAGCTGTCTTCCAGTCAGTCATCACTGAGATCTTCCAAGACCTCCTGAATCAGTTTGTAATAGCCTACATTGATGACATTCTGATCTATTCTAATTCTGAAGAGGAACATATCAACCATGTCAAGACCGTCCTCACTTGACTGCTAGAGAATCAATTGTATGTCAAGGCAGAAAAGTGTGAATTTTATGTTAGACAGAAGTCATTCCTGAATTATCACATTAGTCATCAAGTAGTAAAGATGGATGAAGCCAAGGTCAAGGCAGTCACAGAATGGCCACGGCCATCCATGATAAAATAACTTTCTGGGGTTGTTAATTTCTACAAACGATTCATCAGAAATTACAGTATGGTTGACATCTCTCTTAAAAGGCAAGCGTTCAAAACTAAAGTTGATGTTGGAAATAAGAAACTTTTGTCCATGAAAGCAGCCATCAAAAAATGGAGACACTGGCTAGAAGGAGCAGTCCATCCTTTCTAGGTGATCACCAACCACAAGAACCTTGAATACATCAAAAGTGCTAAACGACTCAATCCACAGCAAGCTCGCTGGTCCCTCTTTTTCACCCATTTTCAGTTTACTGTGACATATCACCCCGGCAGCAAGAACAGTAAGGCAGATGCTCTCTCCAGACAGTATGATCTTCCCATCAACAACCTTGCACCAGAATGCATTCTTTCTTTGTCCGTAGTTAGCACCCCTATTACCTGGGACATAATGGAGGAAATACAAAGCAAACAACTCCAAAAATCAGCTTCTGTGAACTGCCCACCTAATAAACAATATGTACCACAAAACCTACGTCATAGGGTTATGCAATGGGTCCACACCTCTGGCTAGCTCTGGCCATCCTGTAATATCCCACACATTGCACCTACTACAAAATTCATTATGGTGGCCCTTAATGCTTAAGGATGTAATTTCCTATGTTAAAGCTTGCCAAGTCTGTGCCAAATCCCCCAAGGAATTACCTTCAGGACTCCTCCAACAACTGCTCACCGTCCCTGGTCCCATCTCTCCATTGACTTTGTTACAGACTTACCTTTGTCCAATGACTTCACTGCCATTCTACTCATCATAGATCGGTTCTCTAAGTCATGTCGTTTGGTCCCCTTAAAAGGACTCCCCACAGCATTGCCCCACACAGACAATGTTTCACCATGTTTTCCATAATTATGGCATCCCAGAGAATATCGTCAGTGACAGAGGAACCCTGTTCACATCTCAAGTTTGGGGAGCATTCTGAAAGCACCTGCACACCAACATCAGCCTCATGTCAGGTTACCAACCACAAGCTAACGGACAGGTCAAAAGACTAAACTAAGAGCTGGGCAGATATCTCCAATCCTATTGCAGCCGAGAGCAGCATCGATGGTCTGAATTCCTTCCATGGGCAGAATAAGCACAAAATTCACTGACTCACTCATCAACAGGTCTGACTTCCTTCCAGTGCATCCTTGGTTATCAGTCCCCTATGTTCCAGTGGTCTGGCGAACCCTCATCAATCCTTGCCATGGACGACTGGATTTGGCGTAGTGAGAGGGTGTGGGACAGTGCACAGGTACGCCTTCAACGAGCAGTGAGAGTCCAGGAACTCCAACCAGGACAGTGGGTCTGGCTCTCCATGAGGGACCTCAAGTTGCGGTTACCAAGCAGGAAGCTCAACCCAAGGTATGTTGGTCCTTCTGAAGATTCTTAGAAGAATGAATGAGGTCACATAACAGTTAGAGCTTCCTGCTAATTATCGAATCGCCCCATCATTTCATGTTTTGCTACTCAAACTAGTCCACCCGGATGCTGACTCAAGAACCACCACTGCTGCTGAATGTTGATGGACTAGGAGGGCTATGGACCTGAGAAGAGGTCATGTGTAGCTGCCTGCGATATTCTGCATCCCTCTCTCACGTAGAACTTTTATCGAGCCAGAGCCAATCGACCAGCACCATGACCACGGGGACTTCCGCGCCGAGTGCCTGTAGGCACTCAAAAGGGAGGGGATTCTGTAACGCTGCACCAGCAGAGGGAGCCCACACCTGATTACTGACTGTTTACCGCTCCCTCTGCTTCTACTTTAATTTCCTGTTGGACAGTATTTAACACGAGTTAGTGTGTTCACTCACTGCAAAAGTATTGCCTTACCTAGCGTTTCACATAGATATTCTGCCTGCCTATTCTGTGTATGATTCTGCCTGTCTTCATGTTTATGACTGATGGATTGCCCCATTGGATTTCTAGCCTGACTCGACTGATGCTTGTGTTTGACCCATTCGCCTGCCTACTCGTTTCTGCTTTGTGGATTCCCATTTTGTATGTTGAAAATTGGACTGCTATTACGGTACTGACAAATGGATTCTAATGCCGCCTCAGCCTCCATGTTAGTGTCTGGTGTGCACCAAAAATGGCAGTAGAAAACCACCAGTGATGGGCAATGATTAATCACAGTTAACTGCATCCAAAATAAAAGTTTTTGTTTATATAATATACTTTGTGTGCGTAATGTGTATATGTATTATGCACACACACACACACATATATATAGAGAGTATATATTGAAAATATTTACATTTATATGCATGTACAGTATTGTTCAAAATAATAGCAGTACAATGTGACTAACCAGAATAATCAAGGTTTTTCGTATATTTTTTTATTGCTACGTGGCAAACAAGTTACCAGTAGATTCAGTAGATTCTCAGAAAACAAATGAGACCCAGCATTCATGATATGCACGCTCTTAAGGCTGTGCAATTGGGCAATTAGTTGAATTAGTTGAAAGGGGTGTGTTCAAAAAAATAGCAGTGTGGCATTCAATCACTGAGGTCATCAATTTTGTGAAGAAACAGGTGTGAATCAGGTGGCCCCTATTTAAGGATGAAGCCAACACTTGTTGAACATGCATTTGAAAGCTGAGGAAAATGGGTCGTTCAAGACATTGTTCAGAAGAACAGCGTACTTTGATTAAAAAGTTGATTAGAGAGGGGAAAACCTATAAAGAGGTGCAAAAAATGATAGGCTGTTCAGCTAAAATGATCTCCAATGCCTTAAAATGGAGAGCAAAACCAGAGAGACGTGGAAGAAAACGGAAGACAACCATCAAAATGGATAGAAGAATAACCAGAATGGCAAAGGCTCAGCCAATGATCACCTCCAGGATGATCAAAGACAGTCTGGAGTTACCTGTAAGTACTGTGACAGTTAGAAGACGTCTGTGCTAATAGCTAATCTATGAAAAATAGCTAATCTATTTTCAAGAATCCCCCGCAAAGTCCCTCTGTTAAAAAAAAGGCATGTGCAGAAGAGGTTACAATTTGCCAAAGAACACATCAACTGGCCTAAAGAGAAATGGAGGAACATTTTGTGGACTGATGAGAGTAAAATTGTTCTTTTTGGGTACAAGGGCCACAGGCAGTTTGTGAGACGACCCCCAAACTCTGAATTCAAGCCACAGTACACAGTGAAGACAGTGAAGCATGGAGGTGCAAGCATCATGATATGGGCATGTTTCTCCTACTATGGTGTTGGGCCTATTTATCGCATACCAGGGATCATGGATCAGTTTGCATATGTTAAAATACTTGAAGAGGTCATGTTGCCCTATGCTGAAGAGGACATGCCCTTGAAATGGGTTTCAACAAGACAATGACCCAAAACACACTAGTAAACGGGCAAAGTCTTGGTTCCAAACCAACAAAATTAATGTTATGGAGTGGCCAGCCCAATCTCCAGACCTTAATCCAATTGAGAACTTGTGGGGTGATATCAAAAATGCTGTTTCTGAAGCAAAACCAAGAAATGTGAATGAATTGTGGAATGTTGTTAAAGAATCATGGAGTGGAATAACAGCTGAGAGGTGCCACAAGTTGGTTGACTCCATGCCACACAGATGTCAAGCAGTTTTAAAAAACTGTGGTCATACAACTAAATATTAGTTTAGTGATTCACAGGATTGCTAAATCCCAGAAAAAAAAATGTTTGTACAAAATAGTTTTGAGTTTGTACAGTCAAAGGTAGACACTGCTATTTTTTTGAACACACCCCTTTCAACTAATTGCCCAATTGCACAGCCTTAAGAGCGTGCATATCATGAATGCTGAATCTACTGAACCTACTGGTAACTTGTTTGCCACGTAGCAATAAAAAATATACTAAAAACCTTGATTATTCTGGTTAGTCACATTGTACTGCTATTATTTTGAACAATACTGTATATATTTATATCCATATTAGGGCTGTCAAAAATAGCACGTTAACGTCGTTAATTAGTTGTTTGTCGTTAATTACGTCAAATTTTTTAACGCATTTCACGCATGCACAGTGTGACAAATTATGCAGGTCAGCAAAGTCTCGTCGATCTCTGAATTCTCAAGATAGTAAAAAACAGCGGCGAGAGCCGGGACGAAAACACTGAAGAAGCTTAAGGTTTTACACCAGTTACTCTCAAATACATTCATGTCAAGCTCGATAAACAGAGACGACTTTGGTAGTTGATACGCTGGAGCTTCTTCTTTCTGTTATAGCAGTGATCCTCAAATCTGGCTCGCGAGATCCAGTTTCTTGCAGAGTTTAGCTCAGACTCCAATTAAACACACCTGCCTGTGATTTACTAATGATCCTAAAGACACTGATTAGCAAACTCATGCGTGTTTGATTAGGGTTAGAGCTAAACTTCGCAGGAAAGTGGATCTCGCGAGCCAGATTTGAGGATCACTGTGTTATAGCGTCCTGTGTTTCACACTGCTCATGCGCAGAACGCCTACATGCAATGCAGCGAAAAAAGCATATGCATTTTTACTTGGTTTTACTGGCACTTGAAGCCTTCAGAACGTGAAAATATCGATCCTAAAGTATTGTGGCAGAGCAAATGAACACCTCCCAAAAACAAGAGTGCCCAGAGTGCTGCTTATGTGATTGTGGCGCATGTTTGTGTTTCTGAGTTCATTCTTTCAAATTTCTCTATGCATAATTTCATAGATATGTGGCTATATTTAACCACTCGTTCACATAAAACTCTTACACTATCTGTAGTTAAATGGCATGGTTTGATATAGTGCTCAGGTAAATTTGATCTAAGTAAATGTTAAACTTTTGAAATTCAGAAAAAAAAAACCACATGATGAAACAATACATGAAAATTATGTATCTGTGTCCTGTTATTTATCTTTTGGTATGCATTTCAGAAAAAGAAAATGGTTAGGATTCAGGTGTAGTTGCAAATAGTGATTAATCATGATTAATTCCACTGAAAATTCTGATTAATTTAATTAAAAATGTTAATCATTTGACAGCCCTAATCCATATTTATATTATACTTATTATGTAATATTTAAATATTTATATATGTACGTAAACATGACATATTATTCTTAAACATATACAAGCATGTGTGTAATTATATAAACATAATAAATATACACAGCGCACACACATATATATGCGATTAATCACGATTAATCGTTGCCCAGCACTAGAAAGCACCCATTCTGTATATTACTGTTGCAAGTTTCGGCAATGGATTCACCCTCACGAGATTCACTCAAAATTCACCAAAATCAACAGCACACTGTATATACTTTCTACATGTATACACATTTTCTGAAGCTCTGTTCACCATGACCTAAATATAGGAGCTGGTAGATTACCTCTCCACACATGCTGAGAGAGATCGCTTCCATATGTGCAGCACTCAGATCAAAGCCTGTCCTCCTGTCCAGCCCTCAGCCAATCAGAGGCCAGCTCTGTAAAAAGTACTTCTTGCTGTTCACCTGCATCCCGCTGCACATGCAAAAAAGTCACAGCCAGCCAAAGGAATCCTTGAGAGGGTCTGGTTTGGACAGGAAGACAGGTGTGGGAGGGTTTCAGTGTCAAGCTGATCTCTTCCATTGGCCTTTTTCTATAAATACAACTCTCATCCTATCTGCACTATCATCACCTTTATAAAAGACATGATACTTACAGTGTGGTAAGGTATGAAATGTCTACAAGGCAGAGATACACATTCAAATGTAATCTATTTCACCCAAACACAGTTATATGTCCAACTTTTAGTTCACATTTTTTGTCTTTGTGTTATTTCAGGTCAAAGATGTCTCTAATGAGTGGGGAAACCTACCATAAATGACTAATTATCCTGGCATCACAGGATAAAATTGTCATGCCGACACTGATTGGCTGATAAAACCACTCAACTAGTGATTATTCAAGCTGTGATGTAAAATACATGAAAAGAGTTTTACTTGTTGCTTGCACAAATGCTTTTATTTAATCAAACAATACAGCTATTTCTGACGGTCCATCAATGGAGAAAGATGCTTTCTTCCTATAATGGTGTACTTAGGCCCAATCCCATTTCTACCCCTAACCCCTAAACTTACCCCTACATCTCTGTTTCATGCATTCACGTGAAAAGGGGTCTCGATTCCCTTTTGGTTATAGGGCTAGAGGGTAGAGGGAAAGGGACAGATAGCCCTTAAAGATTTTTCAAAAACACACTTCAAACGAAGGAGTACGAGAATGGCTGACACATAAGTACGAGAATGACAAAAAGACACATAAATGCAAGCACTTTTGGCATTAATGAAGATTTTAATGAGAAGTAATCATTTGTTTTATGTTACAGTAAATCTTGTCTTCATATTTATGGTCATGTTAATCAAACAAATGTTTGCAAAAATCGCTAAAGTTTGCTAACGTTAAACCATTAACTGACTGCATGATAGTTCTACAAAAATATTTTTATGTCTGACCAGGGCAATAACCACCATAGACATTAATGGGGTCTAGTCCCCCCCATAATTAGAAATTGTTAATCTTTTTTTTGCCAATTTATGAAAGAGAGAGAGAGAGAGATGAAAGTTGTGTGTATGTGCATCTCTCTTTACAATGAGTGCAACAGCAAACAACTACATCAACAACAACAACAGGCAGTTGTTTGTGTGAAGAGATTCATTTACTAGAAGCCCGCAACCATAATTTAAACAAGAACAAACACATGTTTTATAGGCAATGACTTCTGGAAAGAAATAGCACAACACTGAACATCCTTCACGCTGTTTTGTGTAAAAAACGACTTTTGGCTTAACACTTACAGAAGCTTTTGTGTAATTTTGCTATTAAAAAAAATAAAAATAATAATAGTAAATCTCCCATCTACGTAAAAATGTTTCCCTAAAATAGGGTTAAGTAGTCAAGTACACAAAGAGACTAACGCAACATTTGTCTTTGCACTGAACCTCCCTCAATGACAAAAGTAAAACCATTCATTACTTATCCCACACATAATTTACTGCCTGTCTCAGTGGACACAGATAATGCCATAAAAAATCTCCAGTGATCTTACATCCCTCATTTACACCGACCTGCATGATGGTGGGAGAGAAAAATCTATCAGACATGTAAAATGAAAAATATAAAATGTATCAATTACAAAGCAGTAATTGATTAGAAAGAGCATTGCCACCCCCCACTATTGATCTAATCTGACATCTCAACTCATTCATCTCTCTGGAGCGTGTTTGTGTGCAAACTACTCATGCTAATGGTCATTTAAATGGAACACAAATCATTAGCAAAGACAAATGGCACAACTGAACGCCCTTCACTAAAGCGTTGGAGCCCCTGAGGAGCAGTCGTTTCAGAATGAGGAAGATCTACGATTTTTCCCCTGAAATAAACACTCTCCATTTGATGCTGTTATCACAACTACTCAGTTGCTAGAAAATAAATAAAAACAAATCATAATAATGAGAAAAGATTTTTTAAGTAAATATATCTTAAATATGAATATATTTAAACAAATGTTTTATAATGTATATATAAAATTTGTGTGTAAGTTTTTGACTCTACTAAAGCACAACAATATATAAACATCATAGATTAGAAAATTACAAGCTGTGGTTTTGGCACACTGCCTTCAACATAAGCTGTTTTTAGACAAAGTTTTGAGTTTTGAAACATACAGGATGTTTTTATAGTACAGTGACCTCTTATATGTCAAAAGATCAAAGGAATTTTGGTTTCTCATTTCTTGACCCTTTTAATTAAAGTTCTAGCTGCAAATGTGATCATGAGACAGTTTAATTGTCAAGACTCTTGTGTGTATATTAAATACACTTTTACATTTGCTACCCACTCTGGCACAGTCTACGTATCTTTTGAACAGCTGTTCGCCTGTCTACTCACAGCACAATAAAATATAATCACCCCTGCTGGGCCGACAGAATATTCAGTTTAATTTATTTCGAAGAGTAAGCAGAGCTGTGTTATGTTCTAAGGGTCAAAGTTCATTTGTAATTAAGACAAGATGCAGGCTTGGTCACAGACATTTCATATTATTTGTAAACAAAACTGTCCACGAACATTCACAACATTATGAAGGTAATTACAGATCTTCATTAAATCAGCATCTGAAGGTCTCTCTGTGTTTGGTTTATTTTAAGGCTAGGCTCAGTGCTGATGTTTTTGGGTGTTCTTATACTGAAATGCTTTTTAATGGAAATCACTACTCAGTGGCACAAGCACTACAGTAGCAGTACACTGCATCAACTCCATTAAATTAGTCTTGATGTATTATTAAATAAGGTATAAACACCTTTCAGTGAGAAATCAGCAGTATTAACAACAGAGTGTAATTGTACCCTAAACTCACAGATCTAAAGACACAGATGAAGAAAACAAATGAACAGGGATGACCTTAATGAAATCACTGTAACATCCGGCCTCTTTGCATGTGTCTCAATCACTCAGATCTTACAGCCAAACTATTACAATTGCAGAGAAATGTAATGATTAACCATGTGTTTTAGTGTCTCTGTGCATTGTCATACAAACAACCTGTCCATAACTTAATGATTTAAGTCTCACAAGCCTAAAGTACAACACAATCTCATAACTAGCTATTTTTCATTGTGGAAAGTTGGTGGCTAATAAGTATGAATTTGTATGATTGCGTATGTTTACAAAAGATCTTCTTACGGCCCAATGATTGTTTTGTTTAGGGGAAGAGTTAAATTCTTTATTAGGTCGGGTCTATACAACACAACACAGTAACAGTTCTCGCCTCAAAACATGTCTCAAATCAACTCATTCTTCCAAAAAACTAGCAAAGCTTGTCAACCAACAAACAAACATTGTCACTCATTAAATAACAGCCTAAAACACTAGCAACAGGCAGCGTTTTACAATATTTTGTTCTGCAAAAGTTTGTTACAAAACACACTCTCCTTTGTATAGTTCACTGTTGTATATGTTACATGGTCTATATTTGAACATATATATTTATATATATATATATATATATATATATATATATATATATATATATATATATATATATATATATATTTTAAAGTTTAGAATATATTTTAATATGGTATAATTGAATTACAGTAATGTAGCAAATTGTTGTCGTATTCAGTTTTGTATTACGTTAGGCTTTAAACTTAACAGTTTTGACAAGAGTAAAGGACCAAAATGGCCTGTAGGTAGATAAAGTTTAGGCCAAAGCGATGATAAATGATCCACAATTTATCCCACACAGACTGTGGAGAAATGGGTCCTAGTGACTGTAAAAAAAAAACAAAAAAAACAACAATTATATATATATATACCTTTACTACTGATGTGCTTGTATGTTAGTTATATCCATGTGAGAAGACACAAACATAAGAGACACAGGTCATAAACAGGAAGAGCAAATATAGATCTACTCTATTGTCTCCATAGACAACCATCAATCTTCATCAGATGTCAGGTTTCTCTTCACCGGCCCTGCGTGCCCATCAGCAATTAATCTGCTTCACAAGGGCTGCTCCTCCTCCAGTGCATTTAAATGTGCATCCTGTTTATAAATGCCATACTATTTGTGTCAATTACATTAATGATACCTGAATTGTGAAGGAAGATGAACCAGTGCTTTGCAAAGTGACCTGACTTTTTCACCTGGCAGAAAAAAAAAGATATATATATATATAAATCCATTTGGGAGTCACAATCATGTTGTTCACAGTCAAACCAGACTAGAGACAATAATTGTATAATCATTTTATTTCTATGAGATTAATGTATTATTTCATTTCAATAAATTATTTTTTTTTCTTCATTAATCAGTATTTTGAGTGGATTTTATGGTAATAATATTCACGTCTATATTATGAACCATTTAATGTTTTGAGTCATAATTACATTTAGCTATTAGGTTTTGTATTTGCATATTTATTTACAGATTGTCAATAAATTGCCTTTTCGAAATCTTGATTTGAAGTGACCTTTTTTGTGTCATGATTACAGTAAAATAAGAAGACTTATTATTATTTACAATTTATTTACGATTATATACAATTATTTAACTAAATTAACAGGAATGCTCAATCAGAATTTGATTCATCTGGTTTGATCTGATTTCATCCTTATTCTTCTTGATCAACTTTCTGGTCTCAAAAGCATTCTGTCTACATGTGTGTCTGTTTTAGAGTTTTACACCTTCATCTTTGTGTGCTTTTTCTGCATCGTGGCTGATTTGTAGATTATATCGAATCAAGTAACAAGTTTATTCAAATGAAGTGCCACAAAAGTCACCACATTTCATACTATTCAGATGAAGTAAACAAAAAAATTAATTGAAAAAAACACAGACAGAGATATTCAGTGAAAATTGATGTTTCAAACGATATCCTATTTAAGTATCAGATTATTATATTGATGTATTAAAATATCTAAAGTTCTGAATAATTATAGGCGTATTATATAGACTTTTAAATTATATAGGTTTGGAATGAAATTAATATAAATGATTACAGGATTTCATTTTTTTTTTGTTGGCAGAACTATCCTTTTACTTTGAATTAATGTATTCAGAGTGTTTGCAATTTATTGATTTATATAAAAAAAAAAATTATTTGATATCTCCACCATAATTAATTCTAATTCCTATGCATTTATATTTTTGTCAGAACACATGAACACAGATTCTCACTGGTCTATCCAGCAGGGATCAAGCTCATTTATGCATGTATTTGCATACATTTTGGGTAAAAATTGCATTAGTTTGAAATTTCTATGTAACCTTACAGCTGAATGTAGACCAAGAATCCAAACAAATAATTTGTATGGTGCAATTCAGAGCATGCCAGGTAAAAAAAAAACCTGAGCCCACAGCCTTGATGAGAAACCCAGCATTGATGGAAACAAATTGAATAATTCAGTCTGTGAAGCTCCTTGTGCTGGATGTAAAAAAGATCATTGGTTGATGTCCCACGTCCATTATTCAATGTTTGAGAGAATGACAGTGCCGAAAGGGAAAATGTAAGGTCACACTCAATCATTTACTGCAGAGAAAATCGTTGTGGGTTGAGAAGAAATAAACATACATCCACCATCATAATATAAATACAATAAATAAATGATCAGATTTTTTGAAAGTGTGAGCAACTAGAACATTTTCTAAAATCTAATCTCACAACAGATCACCAAAACTCACCTTTTTAAAATATTTTAACATATTTGCAATTATGTTAGTACAGTGCTCAAAATCACAAAGTATCTTTTTTCCCTTTACATCATGATAATAATCTATATAATTGTAAAGACCCAAATCTTAATACTTAGGTCATGTTTTAGGTCAAAACAACCACCACCCAAACACTATGTACAGTACCTATAGGTCCATTTGCACAATTACATACTTTTATCCCCCCAATTATTATCTGGCTGCGGAGGAGATGGAGCAGCTCAACAGGGTCTACAGTAAGGACACTCTGGAGTAGTTTTAACAAGTTGACACTAACCGGGGCATCGCCGCCAAACGAGTACCTACTGTCCTGGGAGGGGAGGCACGGTACGCCCTGTGAATTGGAGGTGGTATTAGGACACAACTGAATGAGTTGTCACACCTGTGAGTTGGAGGTGAACTGAACACAACAGTCGAGCACTCCAACAGGGGGACCCCCATATACCCCCTCGTTACACCACCAACAAGTGTGGTGAGAGAGGAGGAACCATCAGGCCAGTTTCTGGCAGTGCTGTCCACGACCTGGTGAGCTCAAAAGGATATTGCTAGTACACTCTTTGAAGAGGGCCCATCGCGTTCCTTCGGGCAGCTAAACTGGATCGTAAGTGCTAGAGGAGCGGTGGGCCCCCGAGGGTTGGTTCACTGAGGGGTTTGCCACTAAGGTGACTGCCCGCCCCGCGTAACGCATGCGCGCACAACGTTTGAAGCCCAATTCATGCGTCCCACAAATTGAGACTGTGTCACGCATATTCAATGCTTGCTCAAAAAAAGTTTGGCTCATCTATATCTGGAGTCATCAACCCGTCGATCGCGGTCGACAAGTCGATCTTGGAAGCATTTTAAGTCGATCATGAAGATTTTTCAAAATCTGAGAAAAAAAGATGCTAGCCTCCGGTGCGATTTGGGAGGTGCGGGCCTCCGCTGACTGCACGCGCACCTCCCAAAACAGACGAGACATTTATACTTGACGCAACTGTTTTAGACTGAAAACCAGACCATACAACTGATTTAGACGCGGGTGCCAATGAGATGTACTAATATCCGTCTGCTCGGGCATTATTGTTTTAGGCCTGTAATTGATTGATTATTGAGGTAATAGGGGTGGCACGGTCCGCAAAAAAAAAAAAAAAAAAAACGTTTCTGTTGATGCATGCGCATTCTGGCTTCCCAGACATTACAAAAACATTCGAGAACAAAAAAAACCCTGGACAAATCATTCACTCTTGTTCAACGCGAATGCTGTATATGAGCAGTAATTTATTCTTAAAGTGAATAAATTGTAATGGAAAATATATAAAATTAAATAGCTAAAGTAAATTGTAAGTGGAAGTGCATTTGTCCACTTGTCCACTTGTGCACTATTTGCCCGTGAAAATAGTCATAGCCCAGCTCAGCAGGGACATATGCGTTTATCGCATTAATTTAAGTTTACTTTGTATACTTTGCACAATATTAACAAACCATACACTGAAACAAAATAGCCAGAACATTAATGACTGATAGATCTCATAGTTTATCTGTCAGTCAGATGCGCTCTCGGACACTGATCTATCGTCGTGACGTATTATTTATAATTATCATTGGCTGATAGAAATGTTTTTACATTTTTTTATTCTATTCTGTCATGCAGCGCTCAAAATTGTGGACAAGCCAGTTCTGTAAAATACTATAAAATAATCTCTGAATATATATATATATATATATATATATATATATATATATATATATATATATATATATATAAATTTAAAATAATCTTTTATCTCACAACTGTTGTAATTATGGCTTAGGTGAATTGTGCTTCTGAAATGAAAGGCTACATCGTCAAATTCAAATGATCAGTTCCGGCTCGTTTTCTTTCTGTTTATTTTCGTGAATTTAAATGTGTGCAGCCTTTGTCGGATGTAGCCTTCCATTTGAGAGACTCCCATAGACAAGCTTTGTTCAACTGAAAAAGACTCTGAATGAGGAGTCAATTCCCCTTGATGGAATTGATTTCAACCTTTGGAATCGACTCTCGATTCCCAACGCCTCGGGATCAATGAATCGATTCTTTTTGGAATCGATTCCCAGCCCTACAACAGGAAAACAGGAACAACCACCGTACCGCCAACACCAGAAGCTTCCAAGAGCTCGTTGAACCCCTAGCTCACTGAACATATTTGGATGGAGCAGAACGATGTTGTCGCTTGGCTCTGAAGCGAAAAACTCTTATGAATTGCACCTGCTGCCTCTTTATGCTCACGCTGTGATCAGCTGCAGCTGGATGAAATAAGATGAGATAAGATTTTAAAACATATTTACTAACAGATAACTTACTGATATAAAAATCATAATTAAAATTTATTTGGTCGTACTATGCACTTTTGTCTAAAATGTGTTTTGATGTCACTTTTGATGAGGATTGTATGAACTTTGAATAATATCAGTCTTTAAATGCAAGATATTTAAAGTGTATGTAAAGTATACATGCATTAGTTCCACTTTAGCACAATCAAATATACTAAATATATCTTTAATTGGACTTTAGCACTACTTCTGCACAATTAAAGTGCATTAAGTACAAAATTAGTTGACTAATTTAGCAGACTTGAAGTATACCAGTTTAGTATACTAAAAGTACAATTGCATGACATTTTAATAAGCATTTAACAAGCATTGTTTAAATGCTTGACATAAACCAATTTTAATATTCGTGAGAGTATCTGCTGCTCAGAGAGAGAATAAAGTGTTTGAAGATGGAATTTCTCTTGTGTATAAGAGTCACATACTCTTCCATCATTCACCCTTGAGCGGAGGCCTTTGAAGAGCCGCTAAAAACACAGTGCTCTCACAATGAGAATCACTCCTCCAATATGCCAAAGACAGCGTCAGAGTGCATTTAAAGTCCTGCCGTGAACAAGTCGGACTGGCTGCTCCCAGTCCTCTGGAAAAACACTTCCTCAGATGATGAGAAATCAAACCACACTCCAAAAGCACCACGTTCCAGATCCCTGCTGTTGTGAAGTCTAAATCCCCAGTATGGATTTTGTTGCCGACAAGTTGGTCCCATTATCCCAGGGCTCTAAGCAGGGAATCAAAGGCCCAATCAGGCACAGTGTGACTGCACGTAAATGTCTCTAAAACAGTAGATGGGCTGGATGCACCACTGATGATCAGCGTTAACCTCACAATTCACTGCAAATATGTTTTCCAGTTAATTTTAGGGCCAGACAAGTAAAGAAGATTTGGGCCGTCTCGCAGTTGTTTGCAGAAGGACAATATTTTGGTAATTATGTGAGTTGGGCCTCGGCTCATCTCTTCAGTGTGAATGAATACAATGTTTTGAGGTGTACTGATGTATCCATGATAACAGGTGGTCAATTTATCTTAGCAAATGTCAAAAAAAGAAAAAAAAAAACCACTAAAACTTAGTTATGTGAAATAACGCGGTAAAATTATTAACGTATTTGACCCACTTGCCCTGCCCTGTTTTAGTTTTTGTCTCATATTTACATCATACAGTTAAGCAATATAACACAAGTAATAAGTGCAATATCACACAAGCAATAAGTGCAATATCACACAAGTGCAAATCTGATACTGATCTTATACAACAGTTAAATAAATAAATAGTTTATTCTGTGTTATTTTAGACAATCTTGTCTTCTTTGCAAAATTTTGCCAATGACAATATAAAGATTAAGATAAAGCAGAACTGTTTGTCTCCAAGCAACACACAGCGGCATTTAATTTCTTAATCCATGTTTTTAACAAATTGGGTGTATCATTAGACTTGTTGGATCAGTGTATGACTTCAAAGGACCGTGAGGACTTTAGAGAGAAAACGACTCTGCATTTTATGTGATTAATGTCATTGTCACATTGTGTAATTAATTAGATTAAACATTTTTAATCACTTATTAGCCCTATTTGATACACAATTCAAGTACATTAAAGAGTTGTGCAGAGACTAAAACTAATGTGTCTGTGTGTGTGTGTATACATATATAAGACACACTCCCTCTGTGTATACAGTACATCTGCACATACTGTAAAAAGACATTGGTAGGATATGGGACTAACTAAACTTAAAAACTACCTTACTAAATATTTATAAGCAGTAATTTGAAGCTTTAGGTAAAAGTTGTAGTTAATAGTTAATTGATAGTGAGAATTGGACCTTAAATGAAAGTGTAACCAGTTACAATACCACAGTGTCACATTTGGACATCTTGTCAAAAGAGCTTTTCAGGGATACACCTAATGTTGTGGCCATTGCTCCGTTGTGAAGAGGATTTAGTACTGCCCATCTTTTTTGGTGATTTTCTTCAGGGAATGTATGGGCAGGAGGCCAAAGGAAAACCTTCGCCAGATTCAGTGGAGGAGAGGTACAAATGCTTGGCACAGCCTATTGCTGAATGATGCCAACAGCTACATTGGCATCCACTTATTCCTGAGGTTCAGCAAGAGGTGAATCATCACTCAAGCTACCAGCATCAGCCTACAGCAGCTAACCTGATTTTACAGCCTTAAAACACTCGCTGTGTAAACAGCATGAGATACATTAGAGAAATTAATGTATCATGGCTAAAAAAAGCTTCTGATGCATTTTTTCCCAAAAACAACAGCAACACGGGATTATAATGTATATGTATAATATGTATAATATGTATAATATATATATATAGCAGTACAATGATCTTACATTAAGAAAATGCTATACAGTCATGCAGTAGTACCAACAAGCATTTGGATTGCATTAGAAAGAAAATGATGACAGATTTTTGGGACCCACTTTATAATAAGTCTTCTTAACTATGTGCGTATATTTAAATTAGTCAGTATACAGAATGCACTTATTGTGTACATTGATATTTTTTACATTGAACTTACATTTGAAACAATTTCCTGTAATTATATCTGTAATTAACATTTTGAGTAAAAGCTATAACACTGTTGACTCTACAGTGTAAAACAATTTCAGGAATTTACAGGATTAAAGATTATTATTTTACAATAAATTACTATACTGTAGACTGTAAATGAACAGCAGAATGATACTAATATCACAGTACTGTGATATAACTGGGAATTCACATTAAACAGTTGTCTTTATCTGTGCCACTGTGAGAAATTTAGTTATTTACTACTGTAATTATTTAGAAGTCACTATATTGGTGATTAGTGATCAGTGTTTGCTTAGGATCTTGGACCTTGTATATTCAAATTTAGAATCTAATCTTGTCAGAATTGTGACAAATGAAAACATTTGAAGTTAGTTTTAAGTTAGGCAAAGTATTCTTAGAATGTACATGAAGATTTAATTTGAGTATTAGGGAGCCTTCACCTGAGTACTGACTGTTCACCGCTCCCTCTGCTTTTACAATCATTTGCTGTTTGGGACTATTTAACTCGAGTCTGCGTGTTCATACTTACAAGCCATACCTACATCTACGGGGTGGTGTTGGTGCAGTGGATAAGACACATGCCTTTGGTGTGAGAGACCGGGGTCGAATCCACTGTGACACCAATGTGTCCCTGAGCAAGACACTTAACACCTAGTTGCTCCAGAGGTGTGCGACCTATGACATATATAGCAATTGTAAGTCGCTTTGGATAAAAACATCAGCTAAATGTCAATGTAATCTACTGCAAAGTTCAATGAGGAACCAATGCAAGTGGGTTTTGACAAACTTTTCGAGGGTGAAAGAGCAAAATGATGCCAACTTCTACAACAACGTCTCCGTTTCTACTGCGGTGAACCAGGCCATCACTGTCAGGGATGCCCACACAAGGCTCAAAACACCATGCTGGTAAATAATGAACATTTCTCGCTACCTAGTAACCAGTCTTTCAAGCTTCCCCTGACCTTGCAAACTGAATATATATCCATTTCGCTAACAGCAATGATTAATTCTGGAGCTGCATTAAACCCCATTCATAAGTATATTGTCAAAAGATAAAATATCCCCACTCAGCCATGTAACCCACCCATAAAGATTAAAGTCATCAACGACACTGCAGTTGGAGATGGTACAATTCAGCAAACCAAGACACTAACCCTTCAAGTGGGCTTATTTCATCAGGAATACATATCACTCTATTTCATCAACTCTCCCAAGCATGAAGTCATTCTAGGATTTCCATGGTTGTATGTTCATGAACCCGTCATTTCCTGGCATCAGGGTGAGTTAACCAAGTGGACTGTCTTCTGTGAGAGTCACTGTTTCTCCTCAGTTCCACAACCATGTTATACCACTAGCATTGAAAGTCTCATAAGTACCAAGGCTGTTACTATTCCCCCATGTTATAACGACCTGGTAGAGGTCTTTAGTAAATCCAAGGCAACTCAACTACCACCTCATCATCCCTGGGACTGTAATATTGATTTACTCCCCAATGCCATGCCGTGTTTACTCTCTATCTCGAACTGAAACCTAAGCCATGGAGGATTATATTGAAGTAGCCTTAACCCCTGTGGGTTGTTGGGGACGTTTTCGTCCACTAGGGGGTAAAGTTGGGTCTTATTTTGGCAACAACTTTGTCTGTGTTTGAGCTAATGGAATGATTTTTGGTGACAAATTTTATTTTGACCCATATTTTGGGAAAATGATTTGAATTTTTTCAAAAACTCAACGGTACACTGTGGGCAAATTCACTACCCTTTCGAGTTGTTCGTGGATGAAAACATCCACTAAATTAAACTGCTGTAAAAATGTACCAGATAAATATTTTTTTCAATTTTTTTTGCATAACTCCAATAATCAACCTCAGTCCTGATCAAAACTACCAAATGTTTAAAAAAATTCCAAGATTTTAACTTTTTAATTACCAAGTTCATAAATTATGTCACTGATTTGGGAAAAAAAACCCCACACAAAATTACATATTTTCAATATAAAAAGTGATTGTGGACTGGATATTTTTTTACCTTTTATCACAGTCTTGGGTGTGTCAAAGATTAGTAACAAAATTGGCTTTGATGCATTGTTAGTTTTTGTGCAGCATTAGATTTAAATTTTTTCTCCCTAATTAGTTGTTGGTGGCTGTTTTTGCCCCATTGACTTCCATTATAATGACATTTTTTGATTTTTGATTGCAAAGCCATGACACCATATAATCATGCATTCTTGATTGTTTGTGGTTTTCCCTTTTGGGAAGAGGTAAAAAAATATATTTTTACAGTTGATCACTAAGTGGGACCATTAACCCTTTATATAGGCCTGTGCAAAAAAAGGCTTAGTTTCTGGCTTGTATATGGAGTTATATGGAGTATAACAGCAAATTATAGTGTTTGTGTGTGTGTGAGATTCCTGATTGTTGGTGGTTTTCCCTGTTGGGAAGAGGTAAAATTTGTTATTTTTTACAGTTGATCACTAGGTGGAACCATTAACCCTTTAAATAAGCCTGTGCAAAAAAAGTATTAGTTTCTGGCTTGTATATGGAGTTATATGGAGTATAATAGCAAATTATAGTGTGTGTGTGTGTTTGTGAGAGAGAGAGAGAGAGAGAGAGGGAGAGAGGGTGTGAGAGAGACCTTTGTGCACTTACCTTGATGTACAGTATCGAAAAAAATCCAAATATGCACCTCATGCTCTCAGAACCACATGGAGTAAACAATAAAAAAAGAAGTGTGTTTATGCACATGCTGCCTTTGATGGTGAAAAGTACAGATGGCCTATATGTGAAATGCTCGTCTTTTCTTGATGGTAAAGCCAGTTTAAAACCTTAAAATCCTGTAAAAAAAATCGACTTCGCATCAAATTTATGAACAATGTATTATGAACCAAAATGCAATACCAACTTCAATTAAGCTGCAGCTCGCTGGAGGGGTCAAGCTGCATAATCATTTCTAAAACTTTGGTACAAGTTGCTTGCTGCTCTTCTCACCATTAAATGACCAGCACGATGCCATGCAAGTGTTTAAATCCATGTACTTTGCTTTTGTTTAGTCTATTCCCTTGTTAAGTCTGACGTCACGTAGCAGCGCTTCCGTGTCCAAACGCTCTATCAGTTACCACGAAAAAACAACAAAAGGTGCTAATATAAACTCACAATGTGATAGAATACTAGCGAAAAAGTTATAATCTTAACCTTTAACTCCATACCGAAGTCCCAGATAGCCAGACAATGAAAATATAAATATAAAAAAATATTTATGAAAATTATTTGTGTTTGGGACACTGTGAGCACGGAGACTGTAGTGTATATCGTAAGTTTGAAAGCGTTTAGCTTAAATTATAAATATGAATAAACAATGCTCATAAACTGCTGCTGAGGTCATATTCTCAAGTGAAGCGAGTTGAGGCCTGGACCCGGAAACAGCGCTTCTTACGTCATCACTTAACAACCGAATACTTTCACCACCATTAAAAGGCAGCAGGTGCATAAATACACTTTTGTTTACTCCATGTAGTTCTGAGAGCTGAGGTGTACATTGTGATTTTCTGAAATACATTAAGGTAAGTGCACAAAGGTCTCTCTCACACACTCTGTCTCTCTCTTTCTCAAACACACACACATACACACAAACAATATAATAGGCTGTTATACTCCATATAGCTTCATATACAAGTCAGAAACTAAGCTTTTTTTGCACAGGCCTATCCAAAGGGTTAATGGTCCCACCTAGTGATCAACTGTAAAAATAACAAATTTTACCTCTTCCCAAAAGGGAAAACCACAAACAATCAAGAATGCATGATTATATGGTGTCATGGCTTTGCAATCAAAAAATGTCATTATAATGGAAATCAATGGGGCAAAAACAGCCACCAACAACTAAATAGGGAGAAAAAATTTTAATCTAATGCTGCACATTTTTGATTGCAAAGTCATGACACCATATAATCATGCATTCCTGATTGTTTGTGGTTTTCCCTTTTGGGAAGAGGTAAATTTGTTATTTTTACAGTTGATCACTAGGTGGGACCATTAACCCTTTAGATAGGCCTGTGCAAAAAAAAGGCTTAGTTTCTGGCTTGTATATGGAGTTAAATGGAGTATATTAGCAAATCATAGTGTTTGTGTGTGTGAGAGATTCTTGATTGTTGGTGGTTTTCCCTGTTGGGAAGAGGTAACATTTGTTATTTTTACAGTTGATCACTAGGTGGGACCATTAACCCTTTAGATAGGCCTGTACAAAAAAAAAAAGCTTAGTTTCTGACTTGTATATGAAGCTGTATGGAGTATAACAGCATATTATATTGTCTGTGTATGTGTGTGTGTGTGTGTGTGTGTGTGTGAGAGAGAGAGAAAGAGAGAGAGATCTTTGACATGCCCAAGACTGTAATAAAAGGTAAAAAAAAATATCCAGTCCACAATCACTTTTTAAATTGAAAATATGTAAATTTGTGTTTTTTTTTCTCTCCCCCCAAATCAGTGACATAATTTATGAACTTGTTAATAAAAGAGTTAACATCTTGGATTTTTTTTAAACATTTGGTAGTTTTGATCAGGACTGAGGTTGATTAATAGATTTATGCAAAAAAAAAAATTGAAAATAATATTTATCTGATACATTTTACAGCAGTTTAATTTAGTGGATGTTTTCATTCACTACCATAACGAAAGGATAGTGAACTTGCCCAGAGTGTACCATTGAGTTTTTGAAAAATATCAAAGCATTTTCCCAAAATATGAGTCAAAATAAGATGTCACTCAAAATCATTCCATTAGCTCAAACACAGAGAAAGTTGTGGCCAAAATAAGACTCAACTTTACCCCCTAGTGGATGAAAACGTCCCCAACAACGCATAAGGGTTAAGGATGGTGACGAATGGAAAACTGCCTTCCTCACCAACAGGGGGCACTATGAGTATCAGGTCATGCCATATGGACTTGCCAACGCACCAGCTGTCTTCCAGTCCTTCATTAACGAGATCTTCCGAGACTTGCTGAATCAGTATGTACCGTAACTGCATACATTGATGACATTCTTATATACTCCAATTCAGAAGCAGAACATATTAACCACATCAAGACTGAATCAACTGTATGTCAAGGCAGAGAAATGTGAGTTTCATGTCAGGCAGACATCATTCCTTGGTTATCACATTAGTCACCAGGGTGTCAAGATGGATGAAGCTAAAGTCAAGGCATTCAGTGAATGGCCACAACCATCCACCATCAAGGGGCTTCAAAGGTTCTTGGGGTTTGCTAATTTCTACAGGGCAATTCATTAGGAACTACAGTATGGTTGATTCCCTTCTGACATCTCTGTTGAAAGGACTACCATCAAAACTCAAGTGGAAAGAAGAGGTCACTCAAGCATTCAACACTCTGAAAGTAAAATTTACCACACCCCGCATTCTCAAACACCAGGACCCCTATCTCCCGTTCAATGTGGAGGTAGAAACTTCAGACTCAGGAATCGGACCTCTGCTGTCCCAACGCCATGGCCAACCTGGTAAACTGTATCCCTGTGCATTCTTCTCAAGAAAACTTACATCAGCTGAAATAAACTACAATATCGGAAATAAAGAACTTCTGTCCATGAAAGCCGCTATTGAGCAATGGAGACACTGGCTCAAGGGAGCAGTCCATCCTTTTTAGGTGATCACCAACCACAACAACTTATATTTATACATTTATATAAAATATATATCAAAGGTGCCAAGAGACTCAACCCACGCCAAGCACGTTGGTCCCTTTTCTATACCATATTCAAATTCACAGTGACCTATCATCCAGGCAGCAAAAACATTAAAGCAGATGCTCTCTCCAGGCAGTATGACCTTCCCCTCAAAAGCCATACTCCAGAATGTTTTCTTCCCCCGTCTGTAATCATCGCCCCAATTACCTGGGATATTATGGAGGAGATACAGCAGGAACAGCTCCAAGAACCAGCTCCTGCCAACTGCCCACCTAACACATTACATCCCACAGAGTCTATGTCACAGGGTAATTCAATGCGTCTACACCTCTGTCAGCTCTGGCCACCCTGGAATCTCCTGCACTCTGCACGTGCTATGCAACTGGTTCTGGTTGCCTTCAATGTTCAAATATTTCACTTCTTATGTAAAAGCCTGTCAGGTCTGTGCAAAATCCATGACCCCCAAGAAGTTACCATCAGGATTTCTCTAACCGCTGCCCTTTCTGCATCCTTGGTCTCATCTCTTCATAGACTTTGTTACTGACTTACCTCCGTCCAATGGTTTCACCGCAATTCTAGTTATCATAGATTGATTCTTCAAGTCATGCCGGTTGATCCCCTTGGAAGGACTGCCCACAGCCATGGAAACTGCACAGGCAATGTTCCATCATGTCTTCAGGAACTATGGCATGCCGTAAGATATTATCAGTGATAGAGGCACCCGGTGCACAACACAAGTCTGGAGAGCATTCTGCAAGCAACTCGATATTAATGTCTCACATCAGGTTATCACCCACATGCTAATGGTCAATTGGAACGATTAAACCAAGAACTTGGCAGATAATTGTGATCCTATTGCAGCAAAGAACAGCACCGATGATCGGAATTCCTCCCATGGGCAGAATATGCACAGAATTCACTCACTCATTAACAGGTCTAACTCATTTCCAGTGCGTCCTGGGATATCCACCCCCTATGTTTCCGTGGTCTGGCAAACCATACAGGCCAACAAGCAACATCGACCACACCGTCCCTACCAACCGGGACTGGTCTGGCTCTCCACAAGGGACCTACAGTTGCAGCTACCAAGCAGGAAGCTCAGCCCAAGTTATGTTGGTATTTTGCCCAAGGTATGTTGAGAGGAATTAGCTGTCTGTATTAGCAGCTATCAACAGTATATATATGTGAGCCTGGATCACAAAACCAGTCATTGGAGTACATTTGTTTTTAAACGGATAGAATGTTAGGATAGGCCCTGTTTAATTCAGAAGGTGGGGCTACCTGCAATACGAGTGACATGTCTTGGGTATTAATGGGTATTCTATATATTCTTTGGTGTAAGCATGAAAGTTCTGAAACTGAAGCTGTAGAACTAGTAGAACATGATGAAACAGAAGAACTCACCCACAATATCCACTGAACGCCACACATATCCGCCGCCCGCTGTGAATATGATCAGCACTAGACTTAGCTACTTTTAGATACTTTTAGCGGCTTTTTGTTGGAAGATGTCACCAGTGCTGCCCCACGAGCACGAGGTCTGACTCTCCCGGAGTTTCTCTCTGTGTCGGTTCTGTGCAGTGAGTGGCAGAGAAGCATCGCAGCGGACTCGTCAATAAATGAGTACAAAGCAGTGTTTCCAAGTACCTGTTGCTTACTGACTGTTTGGGATTATAAATACAAGCATAGTTTGTCTGTTAATATTATGCACTTTTGTTGTTGTTGTTGTTGTTTTGTTTGTTACTCTGTCACACAGACAGTGTGCTGCATGAGATCAAAAAGTAATATAGCCACAACCACTGCATAGCCGCTCAACATGCATCTTCTGTACATGCATGTTGATTTTATCAGAAGATGTCATGATTATAATAATTAGTAGAAAATTTGGTCTACACCCGGTCATGCATGACATTTTTTTTTTATATAAATACTGTCATATACCATGAAACTGGTATAATTTGTATAATTTAGAAATTAATGATATAAATTTTTCATCATACCGCCCACCACTATCCTTATATTTTTTGGCATTAAAGAAAACATTAGAACAGCCCTCTGGCTTGGTGTGTCCTGGGCTTTGGAATTGGAAACGTCTTCCAATTCCCAACAGTCAGCAGAAGTGAGGAAAAAGTGTTTATGCATGGATTCGCTACAAGGGACCTTTATTCATCCCAATGAGCCATGTGAGGGACGTATTATTACAGATGTGTGCACTTTATTTCACCTCTTCTGAACTGTTGACAACCAACACCAGCTTACTCCATTGAAAGGCTTGGAAGAGCAAGGACAATTTTTTACATAACTTTGACTGGATTATTCTGAAAAAAAAAAAGTCACATTCACCTATGATGCTTTGAGGGTGAAGAGAATATAGACAATTGTCCTCCTCAGGTGAACTAACCCTTTAAGTACCATTGTTCTCTCTCTGTTAAGGGAGAGCGTGGAAAACTAGTCAAATTTTCCTAAAATGTTATTTTTCAGTAAAGGCATGCAGTTAAAACTACCTTCATGTCCAGAGGAACTAGTACTAGTACACTCTAAAAAAATATTTAATGAATATTTAATGAATTTAATTTAATAAATAATGGCACAAATGTAATTTTTAAACCGTATGCATTAATAACCAATTATGTGTCTATTATATTTCTGTCATGGCAGTACTGAATAGCTTTGCATGTTAGTAAACATGACATGATATACTCTAATATACTTGGAATAGAATAGATCTGCTATATACTGCACCTACCCAGACGTCATTTCAAACCTGAATGTTACCAACAAACCTGACTGTTAACAACAGTCCTCAAAATATATTTTTTGTTTTGTAATGATGACAGCATTTGTACATTTTTGGGTGAACTTCTCAATGTTTAATTTTCTCAGATTACCTGTGGATGGATCCTTCGGGGATCAGTGGAAACTGTGGTTACCCACTGATCGTCTGCAGTGTGGGCAATAGCACAATGGTCAATAGTCAGAGCGGGAAAAGAAGGGGTTGCTAAACTAGAGGAAGATATCATGGGACCATGTTTTAGTGAGCAGTGACATTATATAGCCAGTGTTCATGCGTGACAGCAAGTCATTGACATCAAGTTTCCTCTCTTTTTCTATTTGCCTGCAAAGCTACTGGAACATTTCCCCCCTCTTCATCTAATCACTGAATAAAACAGACAACAACAATATGTAGGACAGTCCTGTACAATGACTTTTACGACCTTCATACTACAACAGCTGGCGAGATGAACAAAAAAAAATTATTGATTATAGCACCATGTTTAGAACTGCTCCCATAGCATTATATTTAGTTGACAGACTGAGTGACTGCCTGACTGACTGAAGAGTGTTTTGTCCCTCTGATGTTCAGAAGCTGTTGTACGTGCTGGACACATGAAAATGGACAAAGGTATTGGTGTTGGTATTAGTAACTGAGAATATTATTCAGATATCTGCATTGCAAATGAGATCTGCATTTAAAACAGAGTTGCCCTTCAAATAACATCTGTTCAAGCAATCTTAAGGCACAAAGCAGCACATAAATGTCTGCATAACATACTTTGAAGTGCTCCAATGCCATGCCTTAGAGTCCTCAATCTAAGACTAAAAGGTGTGATGAACATTTAACAGGAAGCTTTGTATGCTGCAACAATCCTCACATCATTCAAACAATATCTGCCTTTATTTGCATGTGTTTGAACAAGTCAGTTGTTTTGCAGTACAAGATTATTGAAAATTAGCATTAAGTTTGGATTTTTGAAAGAATTCCCCTCCCATCCACGTTGAAAAAGTGAAACAACTGTGTTATTTATTTAAAGTGCTTTTATTTATTTATTTATTTGTTTGTTTGTATGGTTTGTCTTACAGCACTCCCCTTAAAATGAAAAGAAACCATTTTAACTGTTTTCACTTGACACCAGAGTGTTGAAGTGCAGAACACATACTGGCTATCTTTACTGACTGTACAAATCATTGTGGGTATTATTTTTATTAAATAATTAATTCATTTTCTTTTTCCTTTTTTAGCTTATTATTTTTTGTTTGTTCATAACCAAATTTAAAAAGACATCACAATTTATATTAAGGTCTTTCAGAATTGTATTTATCTATAGACAGTAAAGTAAATTAAAAATGTTTTGTAAATTCTACTTTTATATTATAGGTAATTTAGATGTAGTTTCCGGTGAAATAAGGTCAAAAATGTCAAGCCTACTAGACTCAATTATGTAGTTCAAATATGAACCAGTCAAGTATTGGGAAATTATTTTTGATGACAACATAACTGAAAAAGTAATTCCCAGCAAGCTTTACATGGGACTTAATCAGGAGAGTACACATTTTTAAATTAAGTACTTTTTTAAATTATTCCTCAGCTGGGCTGAAAAAAAAAAATATTATTTCAAAACCACAGCATTAAGATCTACAGTGAATGTCAGACTTATTCAAAATAATAAGAAATTATTATGAATTAAATATCCCTGCGGTATATATCCATTCATACTGTATTATACATTTTTAAGCACACCAGGGTGACTAGGAACATGAAATTTGCCAGCAGTGACTTTTTGGCCAGACGTGGCTGTTTTACAAGAGTATAAATATGAAATTCACTTAATCATCCTTTCCAGTACATTACATTTACATTTACATTTACATTTAGTCATTTAGCAGATGCTTTTATCCAAAGCAACTTACAAATGAGGACAATGGAAGCAACCAAAAACATTAATAGAGCAATGATATATAAGTGCTATAACAAGTCTCAGTTAGCTTAAACGCAGTACACGTAGCAAAGGCTTTTAAATAATATAATAAATAAAATGAAAACAGATACAATAGAAAAAGAATAGAGCAAGCTAGTGCTAGAGGTGACTGAGCCTGGTTTCTCCCAAGGTTTTTTTCTCCATTCTGTCACCGATGGAGTTTCGGTTCCTTGCTGCTGTCGCCTCTGGCTTGCTTAGTTGGGGTCACTTCATCTACAGTGATATCATTGACTTGATTGCAAATAAATGCATAGACACTATTTAACTGAACAGAGATGACATCACTGAATTCAATGATGAACTGCCTTTAACTATCATTTTGCATTATTGAGACACTGTTTTCCTAATGAATGTTGTTCAGTTGCTTTGACGCAATGTATTTTGTTTAAAGCGCTATATAAATAAAGGTGACTTGACTTGACTAGAGGTATTTTTTATATAAGTGTATAAATAAAAAAGAAAATAGAATACAAAAAGATTAGAAAGGTAGTATGATTTTTTTTTTAAAGAATATAACTAGAATAGTGAGTGCTAAAGTTAAAGGGTCAAATAAAGATGGAAGAGATGTGTTTTAAGCCGATTCTTAAAAATGGTTAAGGACTCAGCTGCTCAGATTGAGTTAGGGAAGTCATTCCACCAGGAGGGAAGATTTAATTTAAAAGTCTGTAAAAGTGACTTTGAGCTTTTTTGGGATGGCACAATCAAGCGACGTTCACTTGCAGAACACAAGCTTGTAGAGTGCACATAAGTCTGAAGTAATTAATTTAGGTAAAGGGGTGTGGAGCCAGTGGTAGTTTTGTAGGCAAACATCAATGCCTTGAATTTTATGCGAGCAGCTATTGGTAGCCAGTGCAAACTGATAAACAGAGGTGTGACGTGTATTCTTTTCGGCTCATTAAAAAATTAATCTGGCTGCCACGTTCTGGATTATTTGTAAAGGTTTTAAAGAACTGGCTGGAAGACCTGCCAAGAGAGCATTGCAATAGTCCAGCCTGGACAGAACAAGAGCTTGAACAAGGAGTTGTGCAGCATGTTACCAAAGAAAGGGCTTGATCTTCTTGATGTTGAATAAAGCAAATCTGCAGGATCGGACAGTTTTAGCAATGTGGTCTGGTGGTCTGAGAAAGATCATAACAATCATAACTTCTGGCTGTTTTTGAAGGAGTTATGGTGATGTGCCTAACTTGATGGTGAAATTGTGATTAAACGATGGGTTTGCCGGAACCACAAGCAGTTATTTGCAAGGTTGAGTTGAAGGTGATGGTCCTTCATCCAGTGAGACATGACTGTTAGACAAACTGAGATGCGAGTAGCTACCGCCGGATTATCAGGATGGAATAAGAGGTAGAGTTGAGTCTCATCAGCATAGCAGTGGTATGAAAAGCCATGTTTCTGAATGACAGAACTTAATGATGCCATGTAGACAGAGAACAGAAGTGGTCCAAGAACTGAGCCCTGAGGCACCCCAGTAATGAGATGTTGTGACTTGGACAACTCACCTTTCCAAGATACTTTGAAGGACCTATCTGATAGGTAAGACTCAAACCACTGGAGTGCGGTTCCTGAGATGTCCTTTGTCAGAAGTTTTGACAGGAGGATTTGGCGGTTAACCGTGTCAAAAGCAGCGGACGGATCAAGCAAGATAAGAATTGAAGGTTTAGATTCTGCTCTTGCCAGTCTTAGAGCTTCAACAACTGAGAGCAAGGCAGTCTCAGTTGAATGTCCACTTCTGAAACCAGATTGGTTGCTGTCAAGGAGGTTGTTCTGTGTGAAAAAAGGCAGAGACTTGGTTGATCACAGCTCGTTCACGTGTTTTTGAAAGGAAGAAGGAAAGGAAGAAGGGAAACTGGTCTGTAGTTCTCTAAGAGAGATGGGTTAAAGGTGGGTTTCTTAAGTAGTGGAGTTATACGAGCCTGTCTAAATGATGAGGGAAAAACACCAGTGTGGAGAGATATGTTAATGATGTGAATGAGTGCAAGTACAGCTGCAGGAGAAATGGCTTAAAGGAGATGAGATGGAATAGGATCAAGTGGACAAGTAGAAGGATGATAAGAAAGGATGAGTTTGGAGAATTCTGGCTCAGAGAGTGAAGAGTAGGATAATTATAATAAGTATAATTCTGAAGTGCAACAAAAGATTTTTGAGCTTCACAAAACAGAAAGTGGTTGTAGGGAAATGGGTAAAGCATTCAAAATTCCCATTTCCACCATCAGAGATGTTCCGAATCCTGGAAGAGGAAGTGTATCTTGTCCTAATGGACGGTGAGTAGTATAGTTTCAGTGTCCAAACACTCAAGGATCCAAGGATCACAGCTGAGCAACTGCAAAACTAGTAGAACTTAGAGTTCTACAAAAAAAGAAAGAAATCAGTTGCCAGACACTACTGGAACTTTCTATGGTCAGACGAAACTTAAAAAAAGGACACACAATATGGGTTTACACTGGAATAAAAAATTAGCCCATATTCCCACGGTTAAATATACTGCTGGATCTTTAAAGGTCCTGCACATTTTGTTCAGATTCATGACATCGTGGAATCTATCAAATACCAACATAAAAAAAAATAAAAATAAACTGGGGCTCGTTTTTACAGAGGGTATGGCTGGATCTTCCACCAGGACAATGATCCAAAACAAATACAAAAACCAACACCAGGCATTATAGTAGTTGTTTTCTTGGCAAATGAAGGTTTGCAAAAAATATTGAATGAAAAAGGGGCCAATAACTGTGGCCACCGTGTAACGGAGAATTTTTCTTGAATTTCATAATGAGAATTTCCCCCATTTCAACTGTTTTACTTCAGTGAAAGGATTTTGTGTAAATTTTTTGAATGAAGGATCAAGAGAATAAACATTGGTCTTCACAGGCTTCTTTGCTCATATTTACCAAGAGGGCTAATAATTCTGACCTTCACTGTACTGTAAATCAGAGCCATGAATATACCTGAATTAATAGAGTCAGCAGATACAATCTGTATTAAAGTAATTAATTTCACTACTTTTCTAGTTTTCGCAAAGTTTTTGGAGCCTAAATGTATGGGTAATAACTTTTTTGTCATGTAATATTAATTTAAATATTATTATAATTATATTTTTACTGATTAAAAAGAACGTAAATTAAAAGAATAATTTGGGATGATTTAAGTTTTCTTATTTAAACCAATAACTATGTTCAGATAGTCGCTTTCATTATTTGCCCCACAATTGTTACTTGAGTGCATCACTAATTTCATTCTAATCTCTTGAATAATCATACAGCACGGCTTATTTTACACCACAAGATGAACCTACATTCTATTTTTATTTAGAGTAACAAGCCTCCAACAAAATTTTTAAAATAGAGCCCTTCAGCTTCCTCCGTAAAACTGACAGTGTTCAGGAATGCAGGGTTTAATGAGGCAAATTAAACCCACTGATGCAATTTTTACATACGGCTCACGGTTAGAAATCAGTATGCTAGCTTGGTTCAGTCCTGCAATGAACAAGATATCTTTCATCCATTATTGATGCGGTGAGCGAGTGCTCTACCCCTGAAGGCACGCTAGGATTCCCAGAGCCCGGTCTGCCATCAAAGGCTCTTCTATAATCTCTGCTTTTCTTTTTCTCTTTCTCTCTCTCTCTCTCTCTCTCTCTCTCTCTCTCTTTCTTTCTTTCTCTCTTTTACCCTGCTAACATTTTTTGACTCATCGTATCCATTTACTGGATTTTTATGAACTAGGTTTAATGAAGGTTTAATTATCCAGTTATTTGCATAATTATATGGGTGTTAAGATCATATTGTGTTGGTTAAAGCCTCAGTAATTAAGACATTAATAACTTGAGGCTTAAGAAGCTTGTATATGCAGTTAGGTTTTGTTTTTGTACATAAATTCAGAAGGTAAACAAATCAATTGTTCTCTCAAAGTTGGCTGCGTGTTTGTTCTGAAGAAGGAAAAACAGCTCAATGCAAATAATAAAATAAACCATATATTTGTCCATAGTTAGAACAGAAAAATAAATATTTTAACAGGGAAGAAAAATTGTTTGGAATATTGCAGATTCAACACATGCCATTTTTTTAAGCGAGAGTAAAATACAGTTCAGCTTTACTTGCAGCATAGATTAAGACAGTTTCTTGAAACTACAATGTGTTTTGTGTATTGAATTATTGAGTGCTGGATTAATTAATTGTTCAAAAAATTTTAAAAAGAGAGTTATGGATTTGGACATGTACAGACTTCATCTAGGCCTAAATTAAGATTTTGAAATTTCACTCTTTTCTTTCTTTTTTTTCCCCCTACTTTTTTTATAAAGTACAATATTTATCTTTGCCTGATCAGTTATTGTTCCTTATTTATTTCCATGATTTGTCCATACCTGGAAAGCACTATTTTAAATCCCATTATTTCTATTGTTGTTTTATTATAGAGCTGAGTTGGACTTGTTTGATTAAATTGCAACACCTCATGATACTCACATATTGTGTATTACCAGATGAGCAGTGAACTGATGCACTGAAGAATCTGATGCCATAAAGCAAACATTGTCCCCTTGCCAATTTTGCATAGGGTTCAAGTTCGAATGGCTAAAACACTTTCTCTTGCATATAATCTTAACCTTTCTATTCTATCTACTGGTTTATATATATATATATATATATATATATATATATATATATATATATATATATATATATATATATATATATATATATATATATCAATATTTAAAATGCTGTTCACAATAGATGAAATTATACAAAAGTGCAGTTTTAATAATCTGTGTGTGTATTTGCCGTGTGTGACATAAATGTAAAGGTCTCTTATGATTATACATAATACAGTATATATATTCAAGTGCTAAGAAACTGTAGATGTAGGTCTACTTAAATGCACACAGAAACAGATCTGCATTATGAAAATATACAGTGTTTCACCAGATTTGACAAGCACATTCAGCAGTGATCTGACATGCAGTGTTGCATGTGTTTGCTAGTATATGCCAGCTCTCTTCTCAGATGATAGACACCTTCTATAAACTGAGGAGCATTTGCCACCTACTGACTGCAGTCTGCAATCACATGAACACTGGGTCCTTTCAGGAGCTACTGGGTTCTTCGGTGCACTGAGCACATAAAGAAGTAATTCTCTTTTTAAGGGAATGTTAGATTAAATTGTACATAGAAATTTGTTTCATGAATGAGGTCCCTTAAATGAATTACTATAAAGGATTTACTGAATGTGTATTGATTTCAGAAACTCTTTAATATAAGAGCACTTACTTAAAAAAAAAAAAAAAAGCTTCTAACTCTAACAAACATTAAGATGAATTTAAAAATCTTTGAAACGGATACAAAGCCATACATGAAAGCAGAAGAATGTAACATTACTGAGGCGAGGAGCAGGAGAAATTAACAACATTATTAATGTAGGCGTACTCCAGGCTATTACAGCCTCAAGCTTCATCCTTTGATATATTTCCCGACTCATTACTTTTGCATGACTGAGAGTTTAATCACCACCTAACGCTCAACATCTTCAGTATATCACCGCATTCCCCAGAATGCTGAACTTGGTTTTGCTGAGACGCCGCTTGAATTCTGATAAGATTCACGGAGCATCCCAGACACTCCAAACGCCTCTGTGCCGCTGGTCAGGCAAAGTTAAGTCTCTTATTCAATTTTGCTAAGATAGTCTGCCAAAGCAATGCATTAATAAAAAGACTCACAAGTCAATTGAAGATTATTAGCATACCACAAAAGCCTTTCTTTAAACCTCTTTCAGCGAGAGGAACATCAAAGGAGTTTCTTTTCCAAGGTAGTTGGGACAAAATGCATTTGGAATTAGACAGCGAACCAGAACCAAGCCTGCAGGAAGAACACAGACTCGTCCCTGTCCGACACTCATGCAATCTTCCTCAAATAAAGCTGTATCCGAGAGAGACCGTTTTGTTTGTTGCATTATATCTACAATTTAATTTGCTTTTTAAGCAGTGAATTTGCATGACTTGTCAAGTTATTCAGAATAATTGGATAAAACAATATTTTAGAGATGCACTTCAAAACTAACTAACTTGAAAATACTTTCCCTTATAGAAAGGTCTGCCTGTTTAAGAACTTCAGACCTTGAAAACATTATTTTAAATTCCCTGGTCTCGGTACATATTTTACGAGGTGGATACTTCATATACGAATTCATACTTGTACAAATCATATGATTTTTGCTAAATCTTACGTATTTTACCAGTGCACACTTCATATAAATTTGTATGAATGACATACACCTAAACCTACCCATCGTACGAGTGAGGTCTTACGAATTAGCCACCTCGTAAAATACGTACGAATTCGCCGCGAGACAGCATTGGATATTTCCTTGTTCATCACGTGTATGAAATGATGTTTCCCTCTTGTTGTTACAGTTATTGTATTTGGTCACTATTGAAATACTTTTAGTTGAAAACTTTTTTTACTTAATTAAACCAGTTACTATACATTTTACTACATGATGAAAAATTTTTTGATTCCCTGAGAAAATATATTTTTTATAATGATTATAGTTTTTCCACTAACTTGTTTGCTGGGTGAAAAGTCAAATCGTAGGTATGAAAGTAAAAATTTAATAACCATCTTATTTTATGCTTTATGTCTTTTGATAATTTATAGAAGAGATAAAGTGGCATACCAGATAAAATGCATCAAAACTGACCAACCACTAAAGCATGCAGACACACACTCATTTGCTTAGATAAATGGAGACGTACTATTGTATTGACTATTTTTGTATTGTTTTACCGTATATGCAGCTAGTTATATATATATAATAACCTAGCATTATAACAGAACTGTTTCTGTATTTTTCATATTGATTTTCCTAATTTTTCACCCAGAATATGCTTACATAGGTACACCCACACAAAATATACTCAGGAAATTTAGATTCCCATCGATTCATCACACCAAGGACTCCACAGAAGCAGAAGAAAAGTATTACCCAAACTGTTAATTGATTTAAAACTAGTTGTTATGCTTCAGAGAGTAAAGCAGTATGGTTATATAGAGAAATTAAGCAATAGAAAAGGCAAAACATACTGTATGACTGCCATGAGAAATCAGATGTCAGGAGAAATTCCCCGAGAGGTTTCACATGACATAGGTTTATAGATCCTTCTGTAATTCAGATTAATAATGGCCTCTATCTTCAAAGACATGACAGACAGGGATAAGATAATTTACAGCAGACGACAGGCTATAACTGACATGCAGTAGAACCTACTGTACCCAGCTGTGAAATTTGTCTTTTTAAAAATCCCTGTTAATAATGCTCTTACATTTCTAAGGCTTATCTTAAGGGGTTTGTAACAAACAGGCCCTCTGCTAGACTTTCATATTTATAAAATATGGTATATGGTATATGAATACAGCAGTTATTCAGCAGCCTGCAGCAGGCTGTATATTAAAGATCCATGGTGTTACCGTATAACAGTATCAGTGTACCGTGGCACCCATGCAGAACTTCACAAGGGTCAGCCGATTTGGTTGATCAAAGTTACATAACAATACACCGCTCGATGGTGCCTCATTTTGGTTAAACACTGATGTATTGTTCTCATTGGGAATAACGCTGCACTCACCTGCCGATCTCTGTGGATGACGACATGTTCACTTTCACTTTCTTCACGCGCACAGGGCGCGCTTTCTGAGGACGTGTCCGCTTTCGCCGTTTGAATCGCAGCGGTCTGTAACCCCGGTAAGATCCTCGGTTCGCTCACGCTGAGTTTTCTGTCAGAAAGCGCGTAGCAGGTGCAGGGGTGATCTGTGCTAATGTCATGATCTGCGGAGAGACCCCTCCTCACCGGCTCTCCTCCTCCTCCTCTCAGCCCCGGAGCAGCTGTGAGCCCCGGTTACCGGAGACAAAACTGGAGCTCGATTTACAGGCTGAAGTTTACAGAAATTAACCATCGTTTCACAGCGGTACAACAGCTGAACTATGATATCGTAAAAACAAAGTTACCACAAAATTAATGTGTACCACAATATGCTTAACACATTAGTATTAGCCTTGGCATAACATATAAAATAAAAATACAAAAATCTATTTCATTTGTTGTTACTAACAACATAAAGTGCATGGGTTTCATGAAAAGCTGATGATTAATTAAACCATACAAATGTTACATAAAAATAAATCATTTAAAAATAAATCAACTTTCAACAACAAAAAAACTTACTTTGTGTATCTGTTCACCTGCAATATATATATATATATATATATACATATATATATATATATATATATATATATATATGTATATATATATATATATATATATATATATATATATATATATATATATATATATATATATACTATATATATAATATATATTTTTGTTGTTGTCGTTGTTGCCGCCTGATTTACAGTCTAGACAAGTTAATGATACACTCTTAAAAATAGAGGTGCTTTCACAATGCCATAGAAGAAACTTTTTGTCTAAATGGTTCCATAAAGAACCTTAAAACATCTGAAGAACCTTTCTGTTTCACAAAAGGTTCTTTGTGGCAAAAGAAGGTTCTTCAGTTTATAAAAAGTTAAGAAAGAGACGGTTCTTTAAAGAACCTTTGACTGAATGGTTCTTTGTGGAACCAAAAATGGTTCTTGTGTGTCACCACTCTATTTGTAGAGTGTGCATGTCATGTGACAATAACCAAAGTCAGAGAGCCAATGAACATGCAAATGTGATACTGAATAAAACCTCAGGAGTACTTCAAGTAAATATAACCTACTAGGTTAAAGAGGATCAGATGACAGAAAAAGTTTGTGAATTGTTGTAATCATGAATTTGTGCACTTTAATGTGTTGCCACCTGACTAATGACTGATCTCTGTGTGGATGGCCCCAAAACTGGACTTTTTTGAGTGTATATAAACAGTAGGCTATTTTAGAAAGGAGAAATGTAAAGATGAAAAAGAGGAATTAGGGAGAATCAATAAAAATTATGAATAATTTATTGATATTGTTAAAATAATATGTTATGTAAACCATAAAAACTGTAGTCTGGTTACAGGTATTTTAAAATGAAATTGAATCTAATTACAAGTACGTAAATTACGTAATCCTGATTAAATGTAATCAGTTAGCTTTGTGTAATTGTAGTCTGTTACAGTTACTGAAAAAAGGTGTTATGAAATTACAGTTATTTATAAAAATGCTAATAAGACAGTAACAAAGTGGGTAACATCTTTTTTTTTTTCAAAGCATTGGTACAGTAGATACCCGCGATTCCTGTTCCCTATGCAAAGTTTTGATAAAAAAAAAAAAAAAAAGTATCATAACTGTTAAACTATGTCTTATGATTTTAAATCTGTATTTAACCTTTAAAATCTTAATTCAAGTGAAGAGGGATTGTGAAAGTCTGACAGTAATCAGTGATGAGTACTACTGTAATGTTACCCTGTCTGCTTTAAATGTTTCAGAATGATGAACATTTAAAAACATTTGTTATAGAAATGTAGAAAAGTAATAAAAAAGTAATCAGTTACATTAATAAGCAATTGAAATAGTTACATTACTTAATACATTTTAAATAGGGTAATGTATAATCTGTAACCTATTGCATTTCCAAAGTAACTTTCCCAACACCGGTATTAACACAGTAAAACAGCATTTATTATAATTTTTTTTTTTTTATATAAATAGAAGCTAATACAACAGTGATGTTAGTACTTCTATCCTTGGAGAAGGATTTAACAATACAATATTCACTTATTACTCACTTTCACTTTTTTTTATTATGTTTTTTTCTGTTGCAGCACTAACTCTGGTAAATGGTAGGCTACATAAATATAGTATTGTTATTATGTCACAAAACCAGTGACATTGGATTGTTTTTTTCTATTTTTTTTTTTTATACAGCTTGCAGTAAACAGTCTGCAGTGGGGAGGAAGTTTTCAGGTCTTAAAATTTGTATTTAGTTAATCAAACATAAATTTAAAACAATTAAGAAAAAATTGGTTTTACTTGACATGACGCCTTTATTCAACTTAAAGTATATTTTAAAGTGTCTTATTGTAACCTTTGATTTCTTCAGACACTTCAGATTTGACAGATGCAGTTTACATGCACACAATATGCACAGCTTAACAAACACACCTACCCAATGGCGTTTATACTACAATTTTTCGAAAGGATGTTTAGTGATGCACAAGCATGTCCAGATCTAGAGTCTAAAACACCATCGGACGTCAAAAAGCCCAGCATCCAATATGTGATCCTGGAGCACAAAACCAGACATAAGCAGAACAGGTATATTTGTAGCAATTTCCAGCAATACAATGTATGAGTCAAAATTATACATTTTTCATAGGATATTAATTAAAGATCATGTTCCACGAATATATTTTGTACATTTCCTACAGTAAATATATCAAAACTTAATTTTTGTATAATAAAATGCATTGCTAAGTGGATAATTAAAAAAAAGGCGATTTTCTCAATATTTGGATTTTTTTCATACTCAGATTCCAGATTTTCAAATAGTTGTAACTCAGCTAAATATTGTTCTATCCTAACAAACCATACGTCAATGGAAAGCCTATTTATCAAGCTTCAGATCATGTTTAAATCTCAATTGACCCTTATGACTGGTTTTGTGGTCCAGGGTCACATATACAGTATGATGCATATTCAGTGCACTGTATCAGGCCGATCAGTGTAAATCTTCAGAGAATCGCAGGTGTCTGTCTCGCTCAGTAACAGACACAGGCCTGAGTAGACAGGAGCCAGCGGTGTTATTATCCTGATGGATGAATCTACTCAACAGATTGGAGCATCTGCCGTTCCCTCATTAATGATCACTTTCCTCTCATGCCTCCCCAGCATCCGCCTCTCTCTCATTTTCCTCTGTTTCCTTCGTCACTGGCAACGGATGATGTTGTAATCAGCACAGGGGCTGACTGAGCATTTCTCTTTACAGAGCATCCGTGCCACCGACAGCAGAAGAAAGGAAAGACTGATTCTGCCGTGGACAAGGAAACTGTATCAGCTCACAGTTCCTTATCTCTCCAATTTAGCAACCAACCTCACAGTTACCTCAGAGTCTGCATTCACAATTAGCCAACACACCATCAGACTCTCTCCCTCTCTGTTAATTTAATTTTAAATTTAATTTAGTACAATGATTGTTTACATACAATATAGCCAAAGCATTATGCACAAAACAAGCAATGACGAGAAAAAGAGCTTTACTCAATAGCAATACCAAACAACAATAAATTGCAATAAATAAACAAGCTAAGAAATTGATAAAAATATTATAAGGAAAAAAACTAACAGATTTACATTAAATGCTGATTCGATAACATTCAAGTTTACTGTTTTTACTTTTATTTTCCCAGTGGTCAAAATATGAATTTTTGTTTTCTTTTAAGAGGTGCTCTGAAAGCTGGATGAATAATCTTTCCATTATTGTATGGTTTTTAGGACAATATTAGGCTGAGATACATCTTGAAAATCTGTAATCTGAGAGTGCAAAAAAATAAAATAATAAAAATAATAAAAATAAATAAATATTGAGAAAATCACCATGTCCAAATTAAGTTCTTAGCAATGCATATTACCGATCAAAAATTAAGTTTTGATGTATATACAGTAAAATTTACAAAATACCTGCATGCAACATATTTATTTAAAATCCTAATGATTTTTGGCATAAAAGAAAAATGGTTAATTTGACTATTGCTACAAATATACCCCTTCTTCTTATGACTGGTTTAGTGCTCCAGGGTCATATATTGGAAATAAATCATGCATTTTTGCCATCAACTGAAAAATATGACAAATTCAAAGAGCACTAGAATGGAGTTCTTCTATCTGTACATATAGCGAGATCCCAAGGTGGCAGAAATCTTGAATGTCACAGTTGGAATAAAATTTGCTTCAGTGTTAATCCTGAATGCAGAAGAGTTGAATGTAGACACCATGACCACAGCTAAGTTCTTCTGAAAAACAATACTGAATCTTTCAAGTTTAATAATTGCAGACACACAGGCTCCACTCCAGGGCAGGACAAAGCCTTTGTTTTGTGAATTTCAAGAAAGTGCTTGACTGGGTATGGTAGACAGATTTATGAGTGACAACATCAACCCCAAGCGTCATGACAAGGCCACCATGCAGTCTTCTTCAAAGCACTTATTCTGTAGCTGGTTCATGACGACAGTAAGTATGTGTCAAGGATGTCTACTCTCTCTAATTCTCTTCAACATCTTCAGACACATCATGATGGACACACTGGAAGACAAAGAGGAAACTATCAGCATACAACAAGAGCGAGAAATTTTTTTTTTTTTTTTTTTTTTTATGTATTTTCTCTCTGAGTATTACTCGAGGCAGGGATTCTCACAACTGTGTGTGGGACAAGCAGGATTACAGGATGCTTTAAATAGTCTGTGGATACTTAGAAAAGCTTAATTTGAATCTATTTTTGTTAAAGGGGAAATATCAGTTAATTCAAATTTTGTCTGAATAGTCCCTAACGAAAAATAAATAAGCTAAAATGCGTAATACATTTATTTAATTTTAAGTATACTACAAATACATTTACACATGCAGCAATACCCTGCAAATGTATTTTTGGTATACTTAACTGGTATACTTAAAGTCTGCTAATTTGGAACAGCTAATTTTGTACTTATTGCACTTTAATTGTGCAGAAGTAGTGCTGAGGTACAGTACAACTAAAGACGTACTAAAGTATATCTGATACAAGTATACAAGATATACTCAAGTATACTTCAGGTACACTTTAAATGTCTTGCATTTAAAGACCGATATTATTCAAAGATCGTAGAGTCCTCATCAATAGTGATATTAAAACACATTTTAGGCTTAAGATTAAGTAAGGTACACTGCGCCAGTAGTAGTACACCATATAAAGTTTCATTATAATTTTTGTTAGTAAGTTTTGAGCAATATGTCAGTAAATATGTTTGATTTGAACTATACTTAGTACTGAATAAATGTATTTTAATTATATAACTTTTTTACTAGGGTAGTATATAAATAGATCATTACAAAAGACTTAAAAAAGGCAAGGCCATTGTAAACTGGTGTCACTAGCAAAAATTACCCAGCTTTCAAAACTAAAGTTTTTGTTCTTCATGCATCTGCAGAACATACAGATGTCCTTGGCACTGTAATCTGTCATGCACACTGTCAGATCGGCATTTTTCTTTGTTTAAGAAACCTCCAGGGAGTGTGTGTTTTTTTTTCTTCTTTCCAGCCATAGCAACACAATATTGAAAGACATCATTCTCGTTTTTCCCAGCTTTCATTCTTCAGTGCATTATGTGTTATCTCTTCAAGCAGGCCAAGCATTGCATTCAAACACCTTTATGTGACTGTGACAGCTCACATCAGCAGTATGCAAATGGAAAATGCTTAAAAAGGTGATATTTAGGGCTGTTAGGAGTAAAAAGACCAGTATTTGATGCATTAAGGCCTCAAAACATGTAACATATGGCCATCATTAGCTAGTTCAGTCTGCAGTCATTGTGAGGTGTTGCGCCCTCCAGTGGCAGGAAAATCAGAGTGCCATCTTAAAGAGAAACTTGTATTGTGAATTCCAGCCTTAACACATTCTGTTGTTTAACTGAAGAAAAAAAAAATATTGTATAAAAAGCTAAACATCGCAAAGAACTCAACGTCAAATTCATCCATGATCCAAAAGAGTAGGGACGCACAAACACTCTTTCAATATGATTTTAAATCAAACTATGCTCTAGTAGAGGTCACAATGAACATTTTTTCAAAAGATGTCGTATTAGGATTTTATTGTGATTCCCAATGTTTTTTTTTAGTCATGTTTGCTAATAAAATATTTAATAATTGATCTGCTTGGGTATTATAAAACTTGTCATTGCCTGTGTGTCTTAACTGAAGATCTTATTGGAGATATTTATACTCATAAGAAAAATATTTACATCTGTTAATTCCACACACACACACACACACACACACAAAATTTGAAAAGAAAATAAAAAAGAAAGAAAGAGAGGAAAGAACAAGAAAAGAAATCAGTAAAACTGTCTCCATAAAATAACGATTTAAAAAAAGAAATATGGCTATCAATAATGCTTAACATCAGAAAAATACATGGAAAAGCCACGGAAAAGTCAGAAAAGTCATTATCAAAATGTGTCGGGACACTCAAAGCCGCACATCACATGGCCTCTGGCTGTAAAGCAGTGAATGTCTATGCTTTCTGTAGCACCATCTTTGGTCTTGAGACAGTGTTTTTATCAATGTCACCACGTGATGGCAGCACAGAGTTATTTCCTGCTTCAGGTTCATTTCATTTGAGGAAGTTTCAGCTGGAATCGTTTCTGCCTTTTTTAAGAGGATCTTAAATAACTAGAAATGGAATGACTGTTCGATTAAGGATTAAATACAGGCTTATTATGGATAGTAAAACTGTTGTGAAAAACAAAAACAAAACAGCAACAAATGTCCACAGTAAAATTTTTTAAATGTCACTTACGTCTCGTGTGTTAATATATATATATTTATAAGATAAAACACAAAGTTGGCTGGGTTAACAGTAAACAAACCAGTTTCACTGTCTGTGTGTAGTCTCTGGCCCGCTGTTTGGATCAGAGTCTTGGGTGGCTCAGCTGGAAAGACAACAAGAAATGGAAAGAAAAGAGGAAAAGCACAATAAATCTCTTGACTGTCTTTGTTTGGGACTCAGCGGAGTGAAAATGAATGTATTTAGGCTGGGTTTTCAAGCAGACACAAAGGTAGTGATTGAAAGGATGGACTATAAGTTGCTATAGCTCTGAATATAAAGACACAACACAGCCCGTACATGAATGCTTATCACAGAGACAGTAAACTTCTCCCAGTATAGTCAGATATGGACATATATTCAATATGTGACAACACAAGTACAACATGTTCCTGGATCAACATCGTTGTTGATCCTGGAACAACATTCCAATTAACCAATCAGAAATGAGGGATAACTTTTCAGGAAATTTTAGCTTATGATTAGGGTAAGATGCTTCTATATCCTTGTTAATCAGCTATCATTTCCCACTGATTTTAGGAATAAATAATGGGTAGGTATAGGTTTAGTAGGGATTGGGGATTTAGTCTATATTTTTGGACAGTTATGTTGATCCAGGATCAAGAAAAAATGTTCATCCAGGATCAACAAAAGACTTGTCAAAATCACAGTGACCCAGACCAATAACCATCTAAAGAATTCACAAAGTAAATGTGGACAGGCTGTCAGTCTCCCGAAAAGAAAAAAAAAGAAGCTGTTAAGTTGTTGGTGTGAAACTGTATTTGCATCACTAAAAATAGCCATTTGAGTGCATTATGAAGATGACCACCCAATAAGCTGACTTTATTTTGTTTTATTATTATTATAACCCATTAACAGTGCTACAGACTCGAGATTGCAAATCAGCTATCATCAATCAGCTGTGAGCACATGACATATGCCTGATGTAGTTAAGTTACTCTGTTTGTATCTATTTCAAATTAGAGTTCACAGTGAAAGCATTTACTTGCTTATTAAATTTACTTTATATTAAGTATCTATTTATTTACTACATTATAAGTACATTAGGCATAAACAATAATGTTTTGATAATTAATATTTAACTTTTAAATGCATATACAGTAAATACATACACATAAAAACAAGCTTTCCAATATACACTTTTATAAAATGCACTTATATAAATGAATAATTAAAAAAGAATTACATTTAATCCCATCGGTCACAATGGTGAACATAAGGAACGGTTTCATTTAAGAGGCTCTAAAAATGTTACAGACTGCTATTTTGGTGCATTCTCTGCAAATATGAAAAAAACACCTTAAGGTTAAAAATATGTTCAGTGCCACATGGTTAGGTCAAACTGTTACACGTTATCTTTAAAGTGTCTAGTATTAATATGTATATGTATATACAATTATCAATTTTTATTGAGTGTGGTCACAGAGTGAGTAAACACATTGATGGCAACAATAGTGACCACTGAGATAACTTTTTTGTCCTTTATCTCAGTATACCATTATATCAGTGTTGTATAATAGTTTTTTATATATAATATCTAACCTAGAATGTGATGGAACAGAATTTCAAATGTGGTAATAACTGGGCTGAGAATTTTGTATTGACTGAAGCTTATTGAGCTGATTTACCTATGAGAAGTGAATCAAACTGATGTTCTTGTGTGTAAACCCTTGAGTAGACAGAGAACAATTTAAGCAAATGTTGTAAACCCACTGAACCTGGGGCCTGTACCATGATGCCTGTTATGGGATTAGTTTTGAGTTTACAAAACAAAACAAAACCAGTTCAATCAGACTTTGTTGGTACAATGATGGTGATAATTAATGTACTCTGTCAACTCAGGATCTGATCCTGAGCTCATGACTCATAACTATGGGGTGTGCACATATGAAAATCTGTCATCAGTAGGGAACTGCCAATCACAAGTCTTGAAATACAGAGAAATATCTGAGGTTACGTATGTAACCCTGGTTCCTCGAAGGAATGAGACGCTGTGTCGAGAACGCTTTGGGGAGTGCCTCCAGCGTGACGTCTCTGAATAACGTGTGTAATCAGTCCAATGGATGGGCTATACGTCATAGGCGGGTGACGTCAGAGACCAGAAAGCATAAAAGCAAGAGCGGCAAAGCCGGCAACCAGCCTCAAAGGATGAAGCAAACACAGGCCAGAGATGCCGGAAGTGTGGCACTGCGATACAGCGTCTCATTCTTTCGATGAACCAGGGTTACATACGTAACCTCAGACATTCCTATTTAGGAACTCGAGCTGCATTGAGAACACTTTGGGGAAGGAGAATGCCCATGCCGCCAGACTTTCAAATCTCTGCCTAGTGTGATAGAGCACAGCTAAAGCAATAGAAGGAGACAGGAGACAGGAAACTTCAGAAGGAGTGAGTCTTGACCCCCATGAGAGGGGAGGTCAGAGGACTCAAGGCTTAGGATAGCATCCTAAACACCGGTTAGCATAACCTTCCTCTGGCTGGAGGCCTCATCCTCAGTGCACCATGGAGGAAACATGTAATTAGAGGGTTTCTGCCACAAACGGGGGCGCGGCATGTAGACCTTCAGGGTGGAGTGGGTCAACCCTGCGGAGAGCCTGCAGGAACTCCAGCACTGTACCAACCGGGCAGTTAACTGGGTCGAGCTGGTGGTCTCCACAACAAGAAGTGAAAAGCTTCCACTACAAGGCATACAGTTTCCTCATTGATGGAGCTCTGGATGGAGAATGGTCTCAGCAACCTCGGTTGAGAGACCAGAAGCTAAAAGTTGTGCCTCCTTTAGAGACCATGCCTACAGCTTCTAAGCTCCATGGGGGGGGCGCAGCCTCCACCTGCGAGAGGAGATCTCTCCTGACGGGAACCTCCAATGGAGTGCCATCAAAAAGAGAAAGTAGGCCCAGTAACCATACCCGGCCCGGCCAGAATGGCCCTACTAACAGCAGTCGGTAGCATTACACGGCGACAATGAGCTCCCAGCACTGGGCCCTGAGACAAGAACCAAGGTTTTCTCCACATTTCTAAGGCATGTAGGCACCACCGCATGACCTTTAGCATGCAAAGTGGGTTTCCCCTTGGGGAGAACCCCTTGGTCTTGAGCCACCACTGTAGGGGTCTCATGTACAGCAGGCCAATAGCATTCATGTTGGATGCAGCTGCCATCAGACCCAGCAATCTCCGAGACTGCTTGACAGTGATTGACCGGACTTCTCTCACTCTCGCGATTGCAGTGAGGATCAACTCGATCTGAGCAGGTGACATACGTGGCTGCAACATGTCAAATCCCACACCATGCCTAGATAAGTGGTTCTTTGTACTGGAGAAAGCACACTTTTCAATGCGTTAAGTCTTAACCCCTAGCACTTTCATGTGAGTGACAATGATACCTCCTTGTCGAACTGCCATCTGCTCTGATTGAGCTAATATCAACCAATCGTCAATGTGGTTGAGTCGTGAAAGTGTGGGGTGTTAGTGCAAGGCTAGAGAAAGATCCGTATTGGTAAGTGTAGAAAAGGCCCCAAAGTTATGTTATTGTTGCTATTATTTAGTACAGTTAACCATAACGTGCTTTTTGTTTCACTTTACTCCCGTTTATTCAGTGTTTGTAATAGGGTAGCAAAGGCGCACGCTGGTTTGTATATTATATCTGAGGTCACGCAGTAGTATGCAGTACGATAGAGATGGTCAGTCGGTTGTCACGCAGTTAGTATTCAGTATGATAGAGATCATCGGTCGGTAAAATTATAATTGTGAGTGACATTTTCCTCAGCGTGTGTGAATGAGAAAAGTAAGTAAATCTGCTGCATTACTTGTGATATTGTATTTCTTGGACAGCTGTTATTTCTGATGTTCGATATGGATGAGAGTTAGGAGTTTAGGGGTCGTTACACGACCGCTGTGTTAATTATATTCACGTTTGTACGTTACTTTCTAGCTTCGGTCCACCTGACTCAGTAGTACGTTGGGTTAAATGGGTCACATCGTGTTCAGACATGTTTATACTTTATTCAATACTTGTTGTTATGAATGTTAAGTACTCTGTGGCTGAGTAAAATATGAAGTGGTGTTAAATATCATTATCTGGACCGCTATTGATGCTTTAAAGTATATCATAGACAGTAAGTTCTATCTACGTTATTGATAACTTAATGCATGGTAGAAAATCTGAGAAGTGTTTGAATCCTTTCTCTCTGCTTACATTTTAGGGTTTAAGAGATATAGTCATATTCTGACTACTGTTTAATTTATGTTTGTAATGTTTATTGAGTTAGTGTTCAGAGTGTTGAATGAGTGTATGCATATGTTTCCTTTATTTATTTGTATTTGTTCTCTCTTTATAGAAACCACACTAGAAATTACTCTCACCTTTAAACTCACTCATACAAGAAAGAGGAGGAATAAACAGAATAATAAGAATTATCTCTCCGCTCTTCATTTCATACTCTGGAATATTTGGCCTTAAGTGGTGTTCTGGCCGACACACCTGAGTGAACCTGGTGATAAACCCAGAATTAGCACCTAGACTGAGTGTTTAACCATTATCTTCACTTCAGTAGGCTTTTGCCCCCAAAAGCAGACATCAGGAACTTCCAATGAAGAAGAATGGAGATAAGTGCATCTTTTTGATAGATCATGACACACCAGTCCTCAGACTTGGCCTGTGCAAGTGTGCTGAACTTCAGTCCCCTGACTGAGTGGTTCAAATAGCACAGTTCTAAAAAAGGACACAACACCTCATCCTTCCTTGGAACAGTGAAGTACCAGCTGTAGGACCCAGACTCTGCAACCTGAGGAGGGACCACCTTGATGGCCTCCATCCTCAAAGAGAGTCTACTTCTGTTCCATTACCAGAGCCTGCTTGGGGCCCACCAGAACTGGATTCTGTGGCCTCTCACTACAGTGTGCAGGACCCACTGAGACACATTTGACAGTAGTTTTCACGCTGCCAAATAGTCTACTAAGGGAATCAGCCTCTCAAGACGGATCTCTGGTGTCATCAGAGCAGTTAGCTCGGTTCTCTGAAGCGGCGCACAGGCAGGAGATGGCCGAACTAGCTGCTCTGGAAACCTCCCAGATGGTCACGAGCCTTGTAGCTTGTGCGGTAACTGAGAGAAGCACTCACTGGTGACCGCTGCACCCTGCAGGGTTGGCAGATCGATCTCCTGAGGGAACTGAGGAGAGACGGGAACCGTGTAATGAAGTGTACACTGCTCTTCCCTAGAGGGGCCTGCCCTCCAAGTTCCTGAGCCACAGCATCAGGACTCTCGTAGCTGAAGTCTCCTCAAAATGATTGTCGTCAGACCCATGTCATCAAGACTAGACCAGAGCCTGCTTGGGGCAGACCGGCAAGGGGACGACCGTACTAGCTGCTCTAAAGACCTGCCTAGAGACAGCGAAACCCTGTGAGCACAACCAACTCTCCGCCTCAGTGAAAGCGGGGCTGGCACCACGAGAAATGTCAGTGAAGGCACCCTCCTCAAAGAGAGCCTTCTGAGAGTGAAGCAAAACACTCGCATCGCAGCCGTCAACTCCCTCGAGAGCTGATACTGCACGCTTCACTCTCAAGCAGACAACACATGAACTGCGTGTGTCCCGCCTATGACATCTCGCCCATCCATTGGACTGATTACACACATTATTCAGAGACGTCAAGCTGGAGGCATTCCCCAAAGCATTCTCGACGCAGCTCGAGTTCCCGAAGAGGAATTTCGATTCACTTTTTTTTAATAGATTAAGTGTACTATAATTATATAAACAATATAGAATTTTTTTGTCTTTAAATTTATTCTATTATGGAGTGACATAGATCAAGAGAAACTGGAGGAGGGACTTTATTGCAATTTCAGTTTAAGATCTCTTACACAGCATGAGAGTAAGTTACTACTGTGATGAACGCCGCTGAAAGCAAACCCCTTTTCCAGCTGCCAAAAATGTCTTCAGGATATACAGACCCCTGATCTAAACCTGGTTGGATTTGTTTGGTTTTATCAGCTCTAAATCATCTTTAAAATAACTCGTAGTTGGATCTCGGGAGTGGGCTGGCGGTCCACCGCGAGGCGAGCCACCACCTGTCCCGGACCCTACCTCCCGGCGCCCCCCGGATGCCCTTAACGGGGTGTCCGGTCACCTCGGGGCCCGGAGCATTTACTTTGAAAAAATTAGAGTGTTCAAAGCAGGCCGCTTGTCGCCGCTGAATACCGCAGCTAGGAATAATGGAATAGGACTCTGGTTCTATTTTGTGGGTTTCTGGAACCCGGTGCCATGATTAAGAGGGACGGCTGGGGGCATTCGTATTGCGCCCCTAGAGATGAAATTATTGGACCGGCGCAAGATGGACGAAAGCGAGCAGTTATTTTATTTTAACTGACTGACGAGATGGTAGAATGAAGTTCCATGCTGAATGAGGTAGTTAGCAGACCAAACCTGTACAAAGTGACTGGTGCATCATATGTTAGTGTGAGGGGTGTGGGAGGACCTGGCGATGTGGGATCTGGAGGGGGGGGGGGTGGTGTTTGTCATAGTTCTGCAGTGCCTGGGGCAGAAGAGGGAAGTGGGGGCAAGTTCAGGAGTGAGTTCAGCTTCCTGACAGCCTGATGAATGAAGCTGTCCTTCAGTCTGCTGGTCATGGCCTGGAGACTCTGCAGTCTCCTCCCTGATGGCAGCAGACTGAAGAAGCTGTGTGACGGGTGAGTGGGATCACCTGCAATGCAGAGAGCTTTGCGGGTGAGACGGGTTCCATAAATGTCCTGGAGGGAGGGGAGAGACACACCAATGATCTTCTCAGCTGCTCTCACTATGCATTGTAGAGTCTTCTGGCAGGATGCGTTGCAGGTGCCATACCGCACAGTGATACAGCTCGTCAGAATGCTCTCAAGAGGGTGCACATGATGGGGAGTGGGGCTCTGGCTCTTCTCAGTTTGCAGAGGAAGTAGAGATTTCTTGGCCAGCGCTGTGGTGTTGTCAGTACAGGAGAGGTCCTCTGTGATGTGCACACCCAGGAACTTGGTGCTACTGTTACATCCCGCATAAGTCTAGGGGTAAATGTGGACGCAACAAAAGTAAGATATTTTAAAGAGCATTGCTCTGAGTCCTGCCACAGCACCACAAGAAAAAGATTATTATTCACAGCTCGTGGAACAAGTACAAAAAAAGAAAAGGAAGCGATAACTTCAGGAGAGGATAAGGCCAAAACTACAAACAAAACAAGCTAACTGGAATTAGTGATCTATAACTATACGAACAAAGGAACAGGTTTGTACCCTAGCTCCCTTCCTATCCCAAAAACAGAAGAAAACAGGGTTAAACAGAAATGGCATCCACCTCCCTACAGCTTCCAAATCAAAAATAGTAAACAAAACACAAGTAGGCAAACATTAAAGTAGACGCTAAGAGATAATAATAATAATTAATAATTAATAATTAATAATAGCAGCTACGAACTAAGCAACAAACTAGAAAAATTAAGGATAATACAAATCTCTTAAACTAAAATAACAAAAAGTATTAAAGAACATCACAATGAACAAAGAAACAAAAATACTACAATACCAAAGCAGAACACTAAGCAGCTCAACAACCACCAACTGAGACAACAGGCTGGGCAGAACACAGACAACGCTCTGGAGAAAGCTTTTGGGAAAACGTTCTTTCCTCTCTGGTAGCTGGAGCTCTGCTTTTATTCTGACTCACTCTTGATTGGTAAGCAGGTACAGCTGGAAGCAAGCAACTACCTGCCAGGCAATTTGAGGAGAAACCAAGAAAAAACACGGAAAGAAGAAACACATTTTAAAAAGAAAATATAAATCAATGAAGACTTCATCTCTGGACGTAACAGCTACTCACTCTCTCCACAGTTGCACTCACTCCTGAAGTTAGTCTCATCTCTGTTGCTAATGAGACCCACCACAGTCGTGTCATCCACAAACTTAATAAAGAGGTTGGAGTTGTGTGATGGTGTGCAGTCATGTGTCAGCGGAGTAAAGAGAAGGGGGCTCAGCACATATCCTTGGGGGGCCCCTGAGTTCAGTGTAATGTTGCTGGATGTGTTGCTGTCGACCCATACTGCCTGAGTCAGTTGCAGAGCAAAGTGTTGAGCCCCAGCTGGAGCAGTTTGTGAATGAGCTTGTTGAGGGATCATAGTGTTGAATGCGGAACTGAAGTCTATGAACAGCATTCTGATGTATAAGTCCTTTTTATCTAGATGTGTGAGTGCTGAGTGGAGGGCAGTTGCGATGGCATCATCGATCGAGCGGTTGGACCGGTATGCAAACTGGAAGGTGTCCAGGGAGGGAGGGGCAGACTTGATGTGGTGCATGACTAGCCATTCAAAGCACTTCATGATAATAGGAGTAAGTGCAACTGGACAGTAGTCATTGACGTAGGATGGAGACGGCTTCGGGAGTGGAATGATGGTGGTAGCTTTGAAACGTGGGGACATGTTTGATGTGAGATGTTGAAAATGTCTGTGAAGACATCAGTGAGTTCTGCTGCATGGTCTCTCGCCCAGGAATGTTGTCAGGACCCAGAGCTTTGTGTGCATTGATCTTGCTGAAGGATCTCCTCACGCTGTCTGGGGTCAGCGTCATCACCTGGTCACCAGGAGGAGGTGGAGTCTTCTGTGCAGTGGAGCTGTTTTGTTTCTCAAAACGAGTGAAGAAGGCATTCACCTCGTTCAGCAGAGAGATGTTGCTGTCACAGGTCTGCGGTGGGGGCTTGTAGTCTGTAATGGTCTGTATCCCCTGCCACAGGCTCCTCTCTGCGTGGTGTAAACAAAGAAGGGCTGTCTGCTGCTCACTGATGTGCTGGTATAGTTCCTTTAGTGCATCAATCCTGTTGCTGTTTATGTTGTTTGGAGTTATGTCAACAGAAACAAGCATTATGGCAGTATATTCCCTTGCCAGATAGAACGGCCGGCACTTAATAATCATAAACTCCAACAGGGGTGAGCAGTGTTTGCAGATCACAACAGCATGGCGGCACCATGCATCATTGATGTAAACACAAAGCCCCCTGCCACCACAGTTTTTCCTGAGAGAGCATTTACCCTACTCAATAGCATGTCAGCTGAATGTTGGAATGTTGTTGCTAAGCCATGTTTCCGTGAACACAAAAACACAACAGTCTCTTACAGTCTTCTGAGTTGAACGTAGTAGTCGGATGTAGTCCAGTTTATTGTCTAAAGAGTGTATGTTAGCCAGTACGATGGTGGGGATAGCTGGCTAGTGTGGGTTAGCCTTTAGCATAGCCTGGATACCTCTGCACTTACCCCTCTTCTGCTTCCTCTCACTATGCTTGTGGCACCTTCAATGTGGGTGAGATCCAGTAGTGGGGGTCAGTGATTGTGCAGGCCTCTGGAGCAGACCGAAGTCCGGAGTTTAACTAAAAATGTGGTTCTACTGACATCCAGCAGAAATTCACAGTTGTATGCACGCTTAAAGACAAGTAGATGCGATGAAGACGTACAAAACACTGCGACTCACAAGACAAAAAAACACGAAAACACTGTTCTGTCGAGAGCAAGAGAAGCCACTGCGTGTGGACGCGCTGCCATTTTAAGTCACTAAAATTCCGCAGCTCTACAGAGTTTAGCTCCAACTACCTCCAAATCACACCTGCTTAGAAGTTTCTAGTGATCCTGAAGACCTTGATTAGCTGGATCTGTGGGGTATTCCTAAAAACAGGTTATATGACATACCTGGCTTCGTTTAAAGGTCCCCTTCTTCGTGATCCATTGTTTTAAACTTTAGTTAGTGTGTAATGTTGTTGTTAGAGTATAAATAATATCTGTATAAATTCTAAAACTCAAAGTTCAATGCCAAGCGAGTAGGGGTGTAACGATACGCGTATTCGTATTGAACCGTTCGGTACGACGCTTTCGGTTCGGTACGCGGTACGCATTATGTATACCGAACGGTTCGTTGGAGTAATTAATTATATTTGAAAAAAAAAAAAAAGAGAGAGAGAGAGAGAGATATAATGATATGCGTTCAACAAGGTAGCCCAATAACCCAAACAACGTAACAGGCAACGCCCCTGACACTCCCGAAGAAGAAAAAAACACCATCTTATATGTTTATGTTAGGCTACTCAGCAGGCGCTCGCTCACTCAGTACGCGCTGAAGGCTCGTTGCAAAATAGCCAATGCGTTTAACAGACTAGAAATGAGAAGATCCTCCAATAACCAACAGGTCTGGTGTTTGGGTGCACTTTGGATTCCCTTTAAGCTATAATGGTGATGGCAAGAGAGTGGTGGATAAAAAAACAACGGTATGTCGCATCTGCAACATGACAGGGTACACCAGCGGGAATTAAAAAAAAAAAAAAAAAAAAAACACCAGCGGGAATATCTGGGATATATGCGTCAGTACTATCTGGGAAAAGACGAAAAAAAGGAGAAACATGCACGCAGCAAACTATCCCTGCAGCATTTAGAAACTATAGCTTACAGGGAATCCAACCCAAACACCAGACCTGTTGGTTATTTTAGGATCTTATATTTCTGGTCTGTTAAAGGCATTCGACATTTTGCAACGAGCCTTCAGCGCGTGCTGAGTGAGCGAGCGCCTTAGGGGCCGTTCACATATCGTGCCTAAAAACGCATGGAAAACGCTAAGCGCGTCTTTCTCCTCCTTTCCAAAGCGCTCGGGCAGAAGCGCTCATGAGGCGTCTGTCTTTGCTAAGCAACAATGACGTGCTCTCTCCATGAGACGCGGAAATTTCAGCGAAGGATAAATGGATTTGCAGCTCTAAAAATCGCTTGCAGTAGCTCTGCTACTAAATTTATTTCAAAATTGCAATCCATATACAACTATGATCAGCTGATCCTTCATCTTGGCTGAGCTCTCAACGTTGTTACGGGAAAGGATGAAGCTGATTGGTTAGTTCTTGTCACATGACCCGCGGTGCGCTTGCGGCATTCTGAAAAGTTGAGATGTTTTTACATTTTGCTGTATCTAAAACGTATCGAACCGAACCGAACCGAACCGAACCGTGACATCAGTGTATCGTATCGAACGGAACCGTGAATTTTGTGAACCGTTACACCCCTACAAGCGAGATATTTTATTTAACAGAATTCGCCTACACAAAAACGACCCGTTTGGACTACAGCCCTCTAGTTCCTGCAGTAATGACATCACTAAAACAGTTTTTTGACTAACCTCCACCCACATTAATTCACAAAAAGGGGGGCGTGGTCTTGTTGTGCTCCGACTGAGAAGAAGGAAGAGCTTGTGTTTGTGTTTGCCATGTCGTTGAAACGCTGTTATTTTCATCTCGGAGTCCAATCATCTTTGTTTGGGTTTCCCAGGGACGCTGTGCTTGGAGATTAATGGTTACAATTTATGTTTAACTTGGTTCCTGAAAATTATAATCCACATGTAAATCTATGTGCAGCACATTTTGCTGAGAACAGCTTGCTGAGGACAACTTCCTCAATCTCAATCAGTTTAATGCCGGATTCGCAAAAAGATTATTCTTGAAAGATGGAGCAGTTCCCTCTTTGTCTGGAGAAGTCGTTGTTTATGGACCACAACTGGTAAGTGTATTTTATTATTTAAGTTGGTGCGTTTAACAGTTTCTGTGACTTACTACACAAAGGGCAATGCTGTTTAGCTTTGTTAACTAGATGTTTAGGGCTGTGAAAAAAAATTAATGCGATTTTCATGCGCATCTCGTCAGTAAAAACGCTCCTGTGATTATAAGTACATCTCCAGCACATGCTCCTGCCCACTTGCTACTCAAAACTAGTCCAATCGCGTTTACAGGAGGGCAGCGCGCTCTCAGCTGCTGTCGAATCACAACACAGGAACCGCTGGCACAATCAGAACGTATTTCTAAAGAAGGGACTTTATAGAACAAGGAAGTCATCAGCCCATTTTTGTGACAGTGAAAACAGTGGTATACAGATGAATTGTGTGAAAAATACTGTGGTTTTTTACAGGCGAAACATGAACACGTTATATTGCACACTGTAAACACAATCAAAGCTTCAAAAAAGTGCGAAAAACGGGACCTTTAGGGGTAAGTGGATAAGCTCAGCTTTCGGTCCCAAAAACTCATGTAACTCTGAGGGTAAGTAAGTAGCCATAGAAACTTATTTTCTATCATTACCTGCTCCATCAGCACATGCGTGACCTACTGACAAGACTCCAGTGGGCATGATAGATTGTGACATCATGGAATGGCATTTTCTATAATATATTTCTATAATAAAAATATGTATCTGATGTTACTTATTATATAATTAGCTTAAAACAAAATATATAATTCTTATTCTCAAGGAGTAAAGATTAAACGAAAAAAGTCTTTTAGGTGGCAATATGACCCAAGTATGCAACTGGCCTTTGAACAGAGTAAGAAGAAAGTATTAGTATGGTGTGCTTTTTCTTAGTGTCTGATCCATAGTGACACATCAATTTATCACTGTGTTGAGAATGTCTTGTGTTTTTTCCAGTTCAAAACTCTGTTGAATGAACTTACTCCAAGACCAACAAACCTTGAGTAAGCAAGGTTTTGGGTTAATCAACTGATAAGACATCAAGGAATCAAGACTAAGCTTTCGAATGCAGCCCAAGATCATCTGAAATGGGTGTCAGACAAAGAAGACATTAAAAGCCTGCATTGTTGGGGGGGGGGGGGGGTTCTTGAGTGTATTCCAGAAAGAATGGTTAACTCACCATCAGCTATACCATGAAGTTTCAGTTGATTAACCCCAAACCTTGCTTACCTGAGGTATGTGGTTCCAAATATACTGTAATTCCTCAAATAAAAGCCGGGGCCTTTATTTACCTGAACTGCAGAATTTGAAGCAGGCTTTTATTAGAGGCAGGCCTTTATTTCTAATTCCATCTGTTTGATAAAGTAATTGTTTTAAATAACCCATTTTAAATTAAAAGCGATAGCATTCCTGTGGACAGAGATCATATCATTAGTGCAGAATCAGTTCAGAATCATTCACCAAAAGAATCAGTTCGGTTCAGACGCTCTGTGTGTCGGTCTGCTTCAAACTGAATCACACATGCGCAGTATCATCAGCTTCTCGGTTCTCGAATCGGACACGTCCGACAGAAACGGTTCTCGGTTCAGTGTACTGATGATCCGAAAACCAATGCAACCGGTTCTTGACTCAAGAACAAGAAACGCTTCGGCAGTGGGCGTGTATGTTCTTTATCTGGGTCTGCTGCACAAATTTTCCCCCGGCCTTTATTTGTCTGTGTTGACCATGCCCCCGGCCACTGTAAGAGGCCCGATGTTTATTTTTATTTGAGGAATTACGGTATGTATGTAATAGGCTATATTACATATTGTAATATTATATTATATAATAATGTTGTGCGCTGTTCTCAGGCAAATTTTTGTTTTGTACCAAATAATTATTAATAGCATAGGTTTATTGATGTTTTAATTGTTTGTGACTGAATAGAAGATGATTTTAATCTTCATTTTAACCAATTTTCATTTTAACCAATGACAGTCCACATAAACCACAGGGACAGGACTTTCATTTTGACAAATCTTTTATTTATAGATGTCTCTGAAAGGTATGGTTTAAAAGGTAAGATGCATGCATAAAGAGCTGTTTTTTATATTGCAGCACATATGGCATTCAGTATGAAGCATGCTGCCAACGGTTCTCTGCTCTGGTATCAGGGAGCCAGACAGTTACCTTTGTATGGAAAGTGAAAGTTTTTTTTTTTTTCTCACAGACTTTGGCTTGTCATATCCAGTAAAGTAAATCAGTTTTCACATAGGAGAATGGAGCAACTGGCACTTGAGGTGACATTCTTCTTTTTTTTAATTGCTAACATGCATTTGTAAAAACAGAAGTTAAAAAACATCTACCACTGTGAGTGAAACAGGAATGTGAATAACTTTTTAGTGTTTTCTCTCAATATACATTGAATGCTCACATTTTCCAAAACAAGGTACTGTAAAAAAGCTTGCTTTTACAACTGTTAAAACACACTTTCCATCTGTCACCTTCTAAAAAAACAACACTGGATACACAGCTGTCTCTGCCTGTATTGTGAAGCTTGATGCTATCTTCTACTTGAGTATCCAGTTTGACCTCCTGAATGTCAATCAAGCTCTCCCAGTAATTTGTGCACCATTAAACACCACTGTAACAGTCAACAGTTCCTTCTGCTTTATAATAGCTACCATGTAAGGGCTTAAGTTATGCATATATTTAATTTGGGTATATTTAATTTTACTTTAGTTGCTGTTTAGAAGATTTTAGTGTTTCCCTGTGTGAGATCACAGAATTACATACACAAAATAAATTGGATTCTTTGCATTCTTATATGTGTGTGTGTGTGTGTGTGTGTGTGTATACATAGTTTCAAATGTGAAATAAACAATATATACAAATATAATAGGTTGAACAAATAAAATAAATGACTACATTGAGATTAAAATAAGAAATGTAATCATGAATATATTAAACCAAAAGCGGGATGAATGCAGGTCTTAAAAATGGTGAGAGATGAGCAAATGCAGCACCCAATAAACAAAAATAAACTTAGCTGTAGACTTGGATGATGGAGGTTGGTGATATAAGAGTAAAGTGTGAAATCCATGAAAATGTCAATGATCAACAATCAAAGACTAATTAAAAATCCAGATGATAATCATTTAATTTTTGGTAAAATGTCATAAAAATAACCCACATAGTAACAAAAGATGAATCTTATCCGGTAATCCTCAAATAAATGAGAAAGAAAAAAACACCATATCCTTGTGCTGGGAGACTCAAAAGCCCACAGGAGCAGTGGTGAATATCCCACAAAAGAAGTCTTGCTTTAAAACCATCTGTAGTCGATCCCCACTTATACCTGTGATGAGGCATCTTCTCCTGATAACCCCAAAAATAACTTATATTAATTACACTTTCAGTTTTGATCGTACAGCTAAGCAATACATCAATCGAATCTGTAAATTGTCTACTTTTATTTGTATACAGACATAATGACAACAAAACCTTTTGCATTTATAAAATAAAGATAACAAACAAGGTGTGCTGTCTGTATCCTATGTCTGCGGTGATCTCCATTTAGAAATGCGTCATTAAAATGAACTGTCAATGAATACTCAACGAAGAGACATGAGAGATACATCTATAGAAAGCTTGATATTCTGTGATAAATTAATCCATATGAAAACAATGCAATGTCCGTCTTTCACATTTCCCTTCATTATCTCTAAAGGCGGGCATACACTGTGCGATTTCTGTGTGATTTCGGCAAGGTACCAACTCGCACTGTACGAGTAGATCGCATGCAATGTAAAGCCAAAGCTACGCTCCGATCGTCGAGTTGCGATTTGACTGCTCACACTATACGTGAGGAATCAACCGAATCAACACGTAGGTTCCCTCAGAACCTGGATGTTTGTGCCAGTTTCTGAATAAACATGCTTTCCCTGGATAAACGCACTGCTTTGGTGATATGCGCAATTCTTTGTGCTGAAAAGTCCAAAAAAAAAAAAAAAAAAAAAAAAGGCGTAGGCATATCTAGATATGGTTTATACATTTTGCAACGTGAACTGGAGGTAAGCAGGCGTTTTCTTCCCTTTTTTTATTTTTCTTAAGTTTTCCTTCCATCACTTCCATCCACACTTCATGCCGTGTCACGTGTCATGGTTTCGTTTACGGTTTCGCATACGCGCAGTGAGGGAAACGCGGAAAATCGGTTCATAGCCCCGCTTCAATAGTGCGATACCTCACGAGTGGCGACCAAAATTTCTGACATGTCAGAAATCCATCCGACTAACCGACTGCCAGTCAGGAGAGTTTAATCGCCTCTTGTTTCCCCTGGTACACTGCACGACAAACGACGTATGAAAATGCTGCAAATTGGCCCGACCCGAAAAAGAGTTCGGCTCAAAATCGGATGAAAATCGCACAGTGTATGCCTGGCCTAATGCGACCACGCCCACTCACTGAACGCGCTTTTGAGATTATAATGTATCACTTGAAGCTCGCGGCTTTTAAACGCCCATAGAGAAAACAAAGCAGCGAGACTGTTCTTCAATTTTTTATTTTATTTTACAGTTTGCTTCACGCTGAGGGGAATAAGACATAATTTTCCCCAAGAAGATGTGCTGCGGATTACCTCAGGATTTGAGTTTTAGATTTCCTTAGAAAAAAAATGAAGCTCTTTATCCAGCAGAGATCATAAACATGAGTAAGTGTAGTTTTATTTATTTATATACTTGTACTAGTTTTCACATAATGTGTAAACATTTTGCTAGTAAGACTTTTTCCAAACTATAATTGCTGATTAAATGTATAATCAAGTGAAACATTATGAAGTTTCAATAACAATATACACTACACCATTCAGAAGCTTGATGTAAATAATATAAATGTAACAAATGTAACAGACAATGCTGTTATTTACATTTATAAAAAAAAAAAAACTGAAAAAAAAAAAAAATTCTCAGCTCTTTTCAACATTAATAATAATAATTCTAATAATGATACTAATAACAATAAATGTTTTATTTATTTTATTTTTTTATTTTTTTATTTTATTTTTGTAGAAAATTAGTGCGTAACTACAAATTCAGCTTTGATTGTTCCAAAAAAAACCTGTTTATCTGCACTCGCAAGTCTATATTAAATTATTTTGTGGGATAATTAAATATATAACTACAAACTAGGGCTGTAGTACTCGAGTCCGGTCTTGGACTCGAGTCCGGACTCGAGACATTTTTCTGTCGTCTCGGACTTGTCTCGGACTCGTTGAATTTGCACTCGGACTTGTCTCGGACTTGGCCATTGGACTCGCCAAGTCTTCTAGTTGGTCTCGACCGAGTCCAGCAAAAAAATAAAATAAAAAATTTCTCCTTAAAAAAACCAAACCACATTTGCATGATGTCGCGACTGAAAACGTGTGGAAAACGCTAGGCGCGCGCTCTCATTATTTCCAAAGCACTCTGTAATCTGCGCTCGCGCTCCAGTGGCGTCTGCTGTTGCTGAGCAACCATGACCCACTCTCCATGACGACGCAGAAGTTTCAGCAAAGAATAAATGGAATTCCAGCACTTAAAATCACTTGCAGTAGCTCTGCTAATAGATTCATTTACAAAATGGCTATCCTTGTACAACTATGATCATCTGTTTCTCCATCTTGCCTTAGCTTTTCCGGGAAAGGATGTGCATGACCAGTGGTGCACTTACTGCGACCTGAAAAGTTTAGATGTTTCTAATTTAATTTTCTACCTGTTAGATTGTGTTTTATTTACGTCTACACCTAGATGGCCTTTTTTTTTTTATCAATAAACGCGTATTAATGTATAGCCTTATGCAACAATTACATATGTAAATTTTAAAAACTTTATATATGACATTACATATTTACATTTTCATGTAACAGCCAGTATTTGTATCTGTAAAAATCACACAAATTTTTCCTATCTGCATTCGGATACAACATCGTAGCCTACAGTTACTTGATAAGACTGTTATGACTTTTTATATATTTTTTCGTAGTTATCACTGAACAAGTATGTCGTGTTAAACTGAAATAATTATTAATTTCTAAAATAATATTTATCATGCAAGCAGAGAGATGTCATGACAAACGTTTAGTGATCATTTGAACACGACTGAATCCATTCAATGCACACATTCTCATTACGCAGAACACTTTGAGCGAGTCTTAATGTTAATGAACTTCACTAAACAGATGTGTGTGTTCCACGCAAACCAGCAAAAGGTAAATATGCAAACATGTAGGACAAGTAGACAATGTATCCGTATCTAAGCTGATTATTAGCCTACTCCTGAGAGAGAACTGATTTGGTTTTTGAGAGACTGAGACGCGCAGCGCGGCTGTTTGATTGGTGAGCGCGCTATGCTTATTCCATTCATTCGTATCATGGTAGCCTAAGCTTTCAATATTTGCCTTTTAAATATATACAAATAATATAACGTGTAGCTATGATGTATTATTATAGGTAAAATTACTCTTGCAACGCTCTGATTTCTGAGAGATAAACAGAGAGGCGACAACAATGCGGTGTTTGATTTGCTCTCTTTTCACTCATAAAGTTTACATTCATTCACTTCTGGCGCTGATCCCCTGGCTCACCTGTTATCTAGCAAACACCAGACTCTGTCAGCTTTAGCCGAGTATTCAGGCAGAATTATTCCTTGAGCGTTTTTATTAATATAAAAACAATATTTTTAAATTTATATTATTTTAATAATATAAATTTTATTTTTACATGCAACATAGATAAGGTCATATAGTAACAGCTCCACGCAATAATGTAATTCTAAAATTCACGTCGTGCTTGCAAACACTTTGTATGCATTATAGTTAATGCATGCTGGAGTAGTCGATTGTTTCCGACAGAGCTCGACTAGTCTATGCAAGCACAAGCACAGTATGACAAAAATTTCACTGTATTTATGTGCGCATGCCCAGTAGAGCCAAACGTATTCCTTCTAGCTTTGCTGCGCGCATTTGTCATATCCCGAGCTTTGCGTGTGTCTGTGCACTGTGCCAATTAGGCATAGTCATTTACATTTTTGACCACAGATATAATGTCAACAAAAAATAAAGTACATAAAAATTATTTGACCTTACAGTTCCAAACTTTGTTTGTTTATCCAAGTTTATTTCCCAGGGTCAGACTGGGGGTAAAACCGGTACTCATTAACAAGGCCCCAAAGGAAGAGAGGGCCCTTGAATAGTATGAATCTGAAATATATATTTTTTACCTGGATATTTTCATGGGTGGGGGCCTTGGGCGCCCATCAGGACTGCCTATGCATGGGGCCCAGGATCTTGTTTAACGCCCCTGTTAGCTTTAACCCTAATTATACACACTTGAACCTAATCAAGCTCTTACTAGACACCCTAATCTTCCAGGTGTGTTAAGGCCAGTTGGAGCTAAACTTTTCAGGACATTGGCCATCCAGGATGTAGTTTGGAGACCCCTGTCCTACAGAGTTGTTACTTTGCACATGCTTTTTGATCATTACAAATAATAATGTAAAATGATTTTCTTAGAATAGGAGATATGCTTTCTCTCGCATCACAAACATTATCAGTAGTTTAGTATGTGGTCTTGAAGAGGACCCTTTTTTCTTTCATTTGGACTCGGTCTTGGACTTGGACTCGAAACATTTGGACTTGGACTTGACTTGGACTCGAACCTCTTTGGACTCGGTCTTGACTCGGTCTCGACAAAGCCGGACTTGACTACAGCTCTACTACAAACATAAAAATACATACATTTATTTTGTCCTTACATTCTTACATTCATTGTAACTCTTCCCTCTCGGTCACACACCTGACTGGAAGGCTCATTATGCGGCTTATTATGCAGGCCTTTGTCTTATCAGGTGTAAATCACAACATAATGCTGATAGTTCACACCCTCTCGCATAGACCCTTTCTACACAAAAAGTGTCTTAGAAAATTTTAAGCAATATATTGTTTTCTCTGAGTGAGTAAACAAGATGATTTTCACATAATTTAGAAAGAAAAATTCCAGCCAACAAGCTTCAGTTTTCAAAAGTCCTAGGAACCAATGATCTATTTGTGTTTTATGGCCTTATTCAAGTGATTTACTATTTTTAGTTTTTCACTAACCACGCATAAACATTGTTTTCTAAAATACACAATCATGTACATACATGCTGCTCACATATTATTATATCCCATTTCGTGCTTATTACAGTGATATTACACTTTAGCCATTTAGATGTTTATAAGCAACTGAAAAAAGCACAAATGTGAGGGCATGACAAACTTCTCCAGGCCCCCAAAACCCCCTTAGATCTCAGAGGGTTAAACATTCATGGGATTATTACAATGAAATACAGCAAAAACATGTACAAAGAATCCATCTACAAAACGAATGAGGCTGGCATTAGTGTGTATACTTAATTCCAGCCTCATTCGTTTTGTAGATGGATTCTTTGTACATGGCTATTTTCAATATAGACATTATTTACAACGGCTACAGACAATTGACATGACATGAAAATACATTTACTGCCTGACTTGCTGCATAAAGGTATTGCTGCCCTCCTCAGTCCATTTAAAGAACTCTGCCTAGAGGTTAAATTATGTAATAAAGTCCAGTGAGGTGTAGATATATTACTACAACCTTTGTTTCATAGTCCTTGTTATTAGGGCCTGAGCACTGCAGTGCAAGGACCCTATTGGAATTGCTCCGTTTCTTCTTCTTCTTCTTTCTTCTTCTTCTTTCTTCTTCTTCTCCGAAATGAATCGCATTTTTTGAGGCCCACTGGCGAACATTTACATCTGATATAGGTTTCAGAAGATGGTGTGGCAAAATGTCTCGATAGCACCACCTGTTAAATTTCAATGCAGTGCACCTCGAGCTGTGTTTCACGTACATTCATGAAAATCGGTACACACATGTAACACACCATTACTTGCAAAAAGTATTTTGGTACAAAGTCCAAAACGTAAATTATTTTGAATTTCCTGTATGATTTTTTGCAGTTTTTGCCATTTCCATGCCTCATACTTTGACGAACGCTCCTACAGTTTTAATCGGATTATCTTCAAATTTGGTGAGGGTCATCATAAGACCTTTGTGATGTTATATTGCGAAGGTTTTGAGTTTTTGTCAAGGGTTGTGTCTCTGGCGACCTGACATATTTGATGTTTCGCTGTGAAACAGGAAGTTGCTGTAACTCAGCCAAGCAATGTCAGATCTTCTCCAAACTTGAACAAACACCCATGACCAAATTCAGTTATAGTCATAGTGCCACCTGCTGGTAACAGGAAGTGACAAGGTTAACACTGTTCTGGACTCCTAGGAACATATTAAAAAGCATCAACAAGTGTTACATAGGCTGGCAACATACTAGATACATACTAATACATGCTAGCAACACTTAGCTAACTGCTAAAGCATGCTACTAACGCCCAATCCCAATTCTATTTTATAACCCTTCCCCTTCCCATCCGCCTACCCCTTCCCCTTGTCCCTTGAAGCAGAGTTTCAAGGGGTAGGGTTCAATCAATCAATCACCTTTATTTATATAATGCTTTAAACAAAATACATTGCGTCAAAGCACTGAACAACATTCATTTGGAAAACAGTGTCAATAATGCAAAATGATAGTTAAAGGCAGTTCATCATTGAATTCAGTGATTTAATCTCTGTTCATTTTAAATAGTGTCTGTGCATTTATTTGCAATCAAGTCAATGATATCGCTGTAGATGAAGTGACCCCAACTAAGCAAGCCAGAGGCGACAGCGGCAAGGAACCGAAACTCCATCGGTGACAGAATGGAGAAAAAAACCTTGGGAGAAACCAGGCTCAGTTGGGGGGCCAGTTCTCCTCTGACCAGACGAAACCAGTAGTTCAATTCCAGGCTGCAGCAAAGTCAGATTGTGCAGAAGAATCATCTGTTTCCTCTGGTCTTGTCCTGGTGGTCCTCTGAGACAAGGTCTTTACAGGGGATCTGTATCTGGGGCTCTAGTTGTCCTGGTCTCCGCTGTCTTTCAGGGCAGTAGAGGTCCTTTCTAGGTGCTGATCCACCATCATGTCTGGATACGTACTGGATCCGGGTGACTGCAGTGACCCTCTGGTATGGATAAAGGCTGGATCTGGTGGCCACGGTGACCTCGGAACAAGAGAGAAACAGACAAATATTAGTGTAGATGCCATTTTTCTAATGATGTAGAAGGTACATGTTATGTGAAGTGTTTCCGTTTCCGGTTTACCTTATTAATGCAGCCTAAAAATCCTTTAACGGATTTGGATATTAAAAGCATATTATTATGTTATGTGTATGCCAGGTTAAAGAGATGGGTCTTTAATCTAGATTTAAACTGCAAGAGTGTGTCTGCCTCCCGAACAATGTTAGGTAGGTTATTCCAGAGTTTTCCTATTTTCCAAATAGAGGAGTAGAGGAGTATAATGTAAAAGGAGCTCATTCAAATACTGAGGTGTTAAACCATTCAGGGCTTTATAAGTAATAAGCAATATTTTAAAATCTATACGATGTTTGATAGGGAGCCAGTGCAGCGATGACAGGACCGGGCTAATAATGTCATACTTCCTGGTTCTAGTAAGAACTCTTGCTGCTGCATTTTGGAATAGCTGTAGTTTGTTTACTAAGTGTGCAGAACAACCACCCAATAAAGCATTACAATAATCTAACCTTGAAGTCATAAATGCATGGATTAACATTTCTGCATTTGACATTGAGAGCATAGGCCGTAATTTAGATATATTTTTGAGATGGAAAAATGCAGTTTTACAAATGCTAGAAACGTGGCTTTCTAAGGAAAGATTGCGATCAAATAGCACACCTAGGTTCTCAGATCCTAGTACTCAGATCTAGCAGTTTTTAATGCTTTTCTGTAGGATATGTTACTTTCCCGCCAAGCATTACGAAATACCTCTAGTTTTGTTTTGCTCCAGCTGCGCTCCATTTTTCGGGCTGCTCTCTTTAGGGTGCGAGTATGCTCATTATATCATGGTGTCAAACTGTTTTCCTTAACCTTCCTTAAGCTTAAAGGAGCAACTGTATTTAAAGTGCTAGAAAAGAGAGAGCCCATAGTTTCTGTTACATCATCAAGTTGTTTTGAGGTTTTGGATATGCTAAGGAATTTGGATACATCAGGAAGATAACTTAAAAAGCAGTCTTTTGTGGTAGAAGTGATGGTTCTTCGATACTTGTAACAAGAAGTAGAATTTACAATTTTGGCTATATGAAGTTTGCACAGAACTAAATGATGATCTGAGATATCGTCACTTGGCTGAATAATTTCAACACTATCAACATCAATACCATGTGACAGTATTGTAATCTAGCTCTTACAATACACACATACTGGTGTGCTGGTGTGCATTAGAGCCTTTAATTATCATTCTGTATTAATGAGCTACTTACTGACACACACACATATCAGAAATCGCGCAGCTCTCACACATCCAGGAGAAAATAAACTTGTCAACGCTGCCCCACGACTTTTATCAAATACAGTTTAAATACTGAATCGCTACATTATATTTTCCAGCGACGAGAGGATATTATCGCTGTTTTTAAGTAAATCTCTCTAAAAAGATAAAAGCACAGACGCAAATACACGCAACTTCCATTTCTTTCTTTCTCTCTCTCTCTCTCTCTCTCTCTCTGGAATAGGCAATATTTGAGAAAATGGTTTAGCGATTTTTAGTTATTGGGGAGATTAGTCTACAGCAGTTATTGCCCTGATCAGACATATGCTGTGGCACTATCATGCAGTCTGTAATGATATGACATTAGCAAATATTAGCAATGTTTTGCAAAGATTTCTTTGAGTAATATGACCATTAATATGAACTCACAATTGAATGTAACATAAAACAAATGATTACTTTTCATAAAAATCTTTATTTATGACAAAAAAGCTTACATTTAGGTGTCTTTTTGTTCGCTGTAGCAGTCATGTTGCCGAGATAATTCATACCCCTTTGTTTGAAGTGTGTTCCCAAAAAATCTTCGTTTGAAGGGCTATCGGGCCCTTCCCCTTACCCCTACCCTTCCAACTAAAAGAGAATCGAGACAGGAAAGGGGAAGGGCTAAGGGGTAGAATTGGGATTGGGCCAAATGTAGTGAAAAAGGAAATTGCTGTAACTCAGGCAAGCAATGTCCGATCTTCCCCAAACTTCACAGGTGTGATAGGTGTTCTGTTCTGAAGAAACACCCATGACCAAATTTAGTTATAGTCATAGCATCACCTGCTGATAACAGGAAGAGACAAGGTTAACACTGTTATGGACTCCTAGGAACAAATTAAAACGTGTCAAAAAGTGTTAAATAGGCTGGCAACAGGCTAGAAATATAATAAAACATGCTAGCAACACTTAGGCCAAATCCCAATTCTATTCTGCTACCCAGGCTAGCAACGTCAGATCAGTCCCAAACTTCACACATTTGACAAGAGTCCTGTATTGAACACATCAACATGCCCGTACTCGCTTATAGTCATAGCACCACCTGTTGCTAACAGGAAGTGTCATTTTTAACACTTTTATGCAATTTTTGCAACACAGTAAAATATACCATTGTGTGCTAACCATGCTAGCAATATTTTCAAACATTCTAGCAACATTTACTATGTGCAAAAAGATGCTATTAATACTATAAAACAGGAAGTTGTTGAAACTCATGCATACAATTCCCAATCTGACTCAAACAACACATGTTTTATAAGAGTACTGGCCTGAACACAACTAAAGGCCAATATTCAATAATAAATATAGCGCCGCCTGCTGGCAACAGGAAATAACTTATTTTATACTAACTTTAACATGACTTGTCTGATCTGCCCGAAACTTTGCATGTTTGGTAAGAGTCCTGGCCTGAAGAAATTTACATGTTGATATTCAGTTATAATCATAGCGCCACCTGTTGGCAGCAGGAAATGTGGCACAAATATTTACTATTTTATAAGCATATGGCCCAACATTCACTGTTCCTCCTATGGGTGGTGGTGAGCCTGAGTGCGAGGGCCTTTTCATCGCTGCTTGCAGCTTTAATTAATAATTGATTTTAAAGATATAGATAAAACTCAGAAATTTCAACAGCTCAGAAAACATGATCTTGAAGTATGATGAAAAGAAAAGCACCCTCCATTATTACATTTCACAGTTTCAACTTCTCCACATAAGCATCTGCAGTCTAAATGCTTGCCAACCATTGCCAGCCCACAATTGAGTGCACAATACTCCAGTGTTAATCAAGTAATCACCACACTATCCATCCTCTCTTGTGATTATTGTGTGCGTTAGTGTTGGCTGCCTTCATTAACCTTTTACCATTCAATAATTACCATAATGCAATAATTTTATTATTATTATTATAAGGGAAGACGTGGCCTAATGGTTAGAGGGTTGAACTCCCAATTGAAGGGTTGTGAGTTCTAGTCTCGGGCCGGACCGAATTGTGGGTGGGGGTAGTGCATGAACAGCTCTCTCTCCACCTTCAATACCACGACTTAGGTGCCCGTGAGCAAGGCATCGAACCCCCAACTGCTCCCCGGGCGCTGCAGCATAAATGGCTGCCCACTGCTCCGGGTGTGTGCTCACAGTGTGTGTATGTTCACTGCTCTGTGTGTGTGTGCATTTCTGATGGGTTAAATGCAGAGCACGAATTCTGAGTATGGGTCACCATATTTGTCTGAATGTCACTTTCACTTATTTTATTTTTTTTGCCATCTCATCAACCTCCTCATTTCCTTGTATCCTTACAATGTTAGCCCGATTTTATATCTCAAATTAAATTCTACTACAAATGTACTATGTTTAGACACATTTGAATGTGCAAATAATTTTAAGTTTAATGGATTAATAACTGACCATGCCAGGCAACACTGATCAGCCATTGCAAAGTTAGGCTACGCCATTTTCGTGTGATTGTAGTTGCATGGGATTTTTTTGAGTAGTTAGATTGTAAATGTTTTAGTTTGGATACAGGCATTGTTTTAAATAGAATGAGTTGAAGTTCAATTAAGTTTTGTCCTTTTAACTGTGAAAAAATATCAGCTATTTAAAAAGTATATACTGAAACATGGAATTTATGCTACAAAATAGCCATTTCCTTGTTTGCATCAGGAATGTTAATGTACATTTAAATCGTTCAATGCCTTAACAGTGAACTTATCCTGCTTTCACAAGAAATTGTCTGATCAACAGCAAAGTAAATATGTGTCAGTTAAGTTTAGCTGTCTGTCGTGTGGGTTTGCAGAGCATTGTTCTAAGGCTGATTATTTAACTCACCTGCGTACTACACTTTTAAAAGTACACCATAAAATAATGTGCCCTAACAAAAACTGTACCTTTGAAAGTGGTGTCAACTTCACTTTCAAAGCACACAAGAAGTAAATGACACAGCAATCACTGGTCATGATTACATAAACCCTGACATGATGCTCCACAAGTGCTGATTATATTGAAGAGCTAGAAGAGCTGAGTGAGGAAGTCAGAAATAATGATCTTCCTGATTTTAGAGAAACAGATTGAGCTCAAGTTGGCATCTCTTCTGTTAAAGATGCATAGTGTTCTGCACAAACCAGAGAGTTCTGTGTAAGAAGTCAAAGAAAAGCTTTAAGAAATTCATAAGCTATCACAGCCTTTTGCTCAACAGAGCCAGGGCTGTGTTAAGTAAATATGCTGACACTAATGAAACCATTGTAAGAGAGGTTACAATTGCTATGTTAGAAAGTAACGATTAATATTTTTGCCAAAGATGAACCCTAAGGAACTGCTAAAAGGAGAGAAGCCTATGTTCGCAGAGAGTTTCCACTGGTAAACACCATTGAATTTGTTGTGAATCAAGGTCAAAAACCACTTGCATTTGTCCCAATTATTCCCATGCTAAAGAAGTTGCTTAACAAAACTGGTTTTAAATGGAGCTTTTCAGGAAATGTCCATGTGCTGCAGGAATACAGATCATATGTTGATGGTCAGTACTTAAATGAAAACTCTCTTCTTACAAATGACAAATTCACAACTGCTAAAGGCCTTTACATCAATGACTCTGAAACTGTCAATCCTTCAGAAACATCAAAGCTAATACACAAAATTTGTGCTGTGTATCGGGTCATTGCAAACATACCTGCAAAATATAGGTCAACCCTCAACTCAATCCAGCTTGCTCTACTATGCAAAACATCAACAGTCAAAAAAATGTGGTTATGCAAATATTCTGTAAACTCTTATCTATGTCCTAAAGTTATTGGAGAAAAAAGGTGTTTACCTGGAGAAACATGATCAAACTGTGAGAGGTACAGCATTATTCATTTCAGCAAATAATCTAGTTGCCCTCTCTCATAAAGGATTCCTAGAGAACTTCTCTGTTGAAAAGTTCTGAAGATTCTGTTTTGCACATGGTAGTAAGCAAGAGGTATGATCTAATTTATTTAAACTTAGAGACAAAGACTCTCATGATAGGCAGGTGCTGGAAGTGAGAAAAAGACCCAAAATTCAGATGAATTTATGGTGTGAAAGGATTCTGATCATAAACTGAGAATCTCAATCACTTTCATGTGGTTACTGGGTCTTCGAAGGTATTGTTCCAATTGAATTGTTCCTGTGTCTTATAGACCTGATAGGCACAACTTATTTCACTCTAGATGTGTTAAATCATGCTATCAAGTACATTAATTACACATTTATTGACAAAACTGACAGGCCGCAGGTGACTGGAAAGGGATTTTCCATCCAATGTACTATTGGTATGCACATGAGGATAGGTGTCTCATAGAGCTACTTCCATTTCTCATTGGTAGCTATGTCCCAGAGGGTGATGACACTTGGGAAATTATCATGCTTCTCAAAGACATTACTGAGCTAGCTGTGGCACCTAGGTATACTGAAGAGACACTGCATTTGTAAAGTAAGATAGCAGAGCACAGACAGTTGCTGCAGTAAACCCTTACTGATTTTCGTTTGAAGCCCAAACATCACTATTTGGAACACTACCCTATGCTCTACTTCCACCACCTGCCCCCCTCGGCACCAATGTAATGAAGTTTATAGTCATGGGAAGAAGGAGACGGGAACCAGCAAACATTCAAACTTTAATAATAAAATAAACACAAACAGGAACCAAAACACAAAACAAAGTCCAGGCCTGGTCCTCTCTCATCTTCCACCGTAGTCAATCCTCCTTTTACCCTTCCGGAGATCCTCCGTGGGATTGAGACCGGTGAGTGGCTCAGGTGTTGTGCATTATCAATAACTCCACCAGTCTCGCTCCATTCCCACTGCTCTAGGCCCCACTGGTTTCATCACAGATGTCTTCCCATTATTGGCTTACAGGGTGTAAGCTATGGTAACACTGAGATGATGTTATCTGCTAAAAAATATTTGTATTTTTCCCCAGATGGCTGTCCAACAGAAATAAACTATGAGATTTATTGTCTCAGGGGGAGATAAAAGTCGTGGGGAAGTTGTGGCCTAGTAGTTAGAGAGTTTGACTCCTAACCCTAGGGTTGTGGGTTCGAGTGTTGGGCTGGCAATACCACGACTTAGGTGACCCGAAGCCCCAACTGCTCCCCAGGTGCTGCAGCATAAATGGCTACCCACTGCCCCGGGTGTGTGTTCATGGTGTATGTGTGTGTGTGTGTGTGCACCTTGGATGGGTTAAATGCAGAGCACGAATTCTAAGTATGGGTCACCATACTTGGCTGTATGTCACGTCATAAGAAAAATTACTATGACAGAGCAATCTGAAGGAATTTAAGATTTGATTGGGTGGCTCAAAGGCAGCAAACTGCAGCTTCACTTTACAGTACCAAGATCCTGAATTTAACAATGAACTGTGCAGTCTTACAGATCTCACAGAGCTACCAGAGAAACTGACCATTTAACTTTCACTAGTATCTGCAAAAATTTAATGCTGACACTAAGATTCTGTCCATCTCCTTTCTGAATAGAAGTTCTCAGTGGCCAGATGCATTAAGCATTCAACATTTTTGAGTTAATGTATCGACTTTGTCAAGGTAGCCTGCTGTATCTAAAGAATGCAACAAATCCGAAAGTCACGAAAGAGATGAAACATGATATTCTTGAGAAACTGACTGAGGCAATGTGTTAATATAAAGCATATCCAACTAAGGAAGCATTTGATGCTGTTGCAAAAGTGTTAGAACAAACATACCCACGTCTTAAAGACCCAGGCTCATCCGGTTGGGAAGGATGGAAAAATAGTTTAAAATTCAAAATGGGAAATTATAGGAATAAAATGCGCAGACTGTGTGAAGTCATTTTTAATGCTGGTAAGCGTGGGAGGCACACTACAATTGGCAACCCTCCCAACAAAGACATCAAGAAGCCAAGTAAAGGGGAAATTCATTTCCTAACTGAAAACCAAGAGGGGATGGATGAACACAACCTTGGAAACAGTTTGTCAGGTCCTTGTAAATGAAATGAAGAAGACAAAGCCCAATGGATCCCTTTTAAAGGGACAAATGGACATAAAATTTGCTCGTCAAAGAAAAGAAGTCTCAAATTATTCAATAGTCATGGGGCTGAAAGAGAAGGGATATGGGGCAGTGCCAGTAGTGGAGAAGACGCTTGTGAGCTATCTCTCCCCATCCTCATTATCATCCTAGAATGCCCCAAAGCTTCCTACCAGGACCGTTACACTAACATTGAGTCTGGTTGGTAAACCTTATATAAAACGGAACAGTGTTATTTTGTCGAAGAGGACATCATCTGACGCCAAACATTGTCAGGTCCCTGTGGACGGCCCCACATAGGGAGGAAAGGATAACACCTCAGTATACAGTGCCCAATTTTCCTCAGGGCCCTCAAGGAGATTCACTGATACCCCTACCACATTCGGTGCTTCATGGCTCAGTGAACTCTGATGAGCAACATTACAGTAGAGCTCGCTTCCTCAAGTGAGGGTGCTACAGCAGTACAGCAGTGAAAGTGACACAAGATGTCAGCCTTTAGAGCTAGAAACTTCTACCAAATTTCTCAAAATGGGTTCTGCAGATTGTAGAGAAAGGTTAAAGAATCCAGTTCAGTTCTCATCCGCCTCATTTCAGCGGGGTCATTTTCACACTAGTGGGCTCCAAGCAGGCTCTGGTAATGGAACAAGGAGTAGAAATTCTCTTAAGGAAGGGGGCCAAAGAATGTGCTCCACCTCTCAAGAGAGTGTCTGGGTTCTACAGCTGTTACTTCATCGTTTCAAAGAAGGATGGAGGGTTGGGTCCAATCTTAGATCTATGTCTTCTGAATCGCAATAACAAATGACTTCAGTTCAAGATGCTCACTATCAAGCTGATAGTATCTTAAATCCAGTCCGAGGACTGGTTTGTTACAATAGACCTCAAAGACATATTTCCATCCTTCCTGAACACTGGAAGTTCCTGAGTTTTGCTTTCGGGGAGCGAACCATACCAATATCAAGTTCTTCTCTTTGGTCTGTCACTCTTCCCCCGCACTTTCACGAAGTGTGTGGATGCTGTTCTGGCTCCTCTACAATTACAGGGCATCCCCATATTCAATTACACAGACAATTGACTGATACTGGGGTTAAGACTTAACTCCAAGAAGAGTGCACTTTCTCCACTACAGAGAACAACTTATTTAGTTGTGGTGTGGGATTCTACCACAATGCAGGCATGTTTGTCTCAGAGTCAATTCTCAGGACAGTCAAGAGAGTAAAAGAAGGCCAGTCACTCACTGTCAAACAGTTTCAGAGGCTGTTGGGTTTGATGGCAGAAGTGACCAACATGGTATCTTTTGGCCTGCTGTATATGAAAGCCTTGCAGTGGTGGCTAAGGGCCAAGGGATTTGAGCCCAGTAAGTGTTAAGCCCTGCAAGCTATGCATTACATTATGTTAATCATGTAATGCATCTGATAGTCAAAACATATACTTACAAAGCCAAAGATCCTCAGTGCTTGTGGCTCTTAAAAGAGCATCTGGGCTGTAGTTAGCTCCTGTTGACACAGGAAAAGAGAAAAAGAAGAAACATTATTTTTTGTCAATGATTATTGGCTAATCACTATATGAACATGTTAAATCACAGATCTGGGATCACTTACACAATCAGATGACAAGCCTAACGTCACACACATTTTACAGCATTCATTTAAATGACGAGTAAAATATACCATAACTGGTCGTAAAAAATACAGAAAACCATTGTTTGTGTAAATACTACATTGGGTCCATCTGGAAAAGGCAGTCAGTAAACTGTATGACATAATGGAATATGAAAGCAGCAGTTTTTGAGGAAAACTAAAAGTTCCTTCAGACTGTCCTGTTAATAATAGCCTATTAGATTGTATTATTTACTTTCTTCATAAATTTAGCTATATTTAATTGATATTGGTAATGGCTTACATTGTAAAAGTAACTTATAAAATAAATTTGTTAAGTAAAAAGTACTTACCTCAGAAAAACTCGCAGCTGGCGTCTAGGTATAGCGATCGACTAGACGTCAGTTTTGCGTGCACTTGACACGACACACAAACATCAGTTTGCGTGGGCTTTGCATGTGATCAACAATTTAAAATTTGTGAGGTCTAAGCAAAGTTATTATTATTATTATCATTATTATTATCATTATTATCATTATTATTATTATTATTATTACTGTTATTTAAATATCACCACAGCTGTGGTCTTTTACCTGGCATAAAAATAAAACAAAAAATGCCTGTATGGGAACAAGTTGTCGATTAATATTATTATTAGTTCCCGAGCACCGATGGTGAGAGGACCCTATTGTTTCTGCTCCGTTTTATTAGTAGTAGTAGTAGTAGTAGTAGTAGTAGTAGTAGTAGTAGTTTTGTTGTTGTTTTTTATTGGAGAAAATGCTACTATTAAAATTAACATCCAGTGTGTGAAATGAGAATGATTTTATGATTTTTCATCTGCAGAACAAGACGGAAAAAACTACAAAACCTTATCATATGACATTTTAATAGGCCTAAAACATTAATACAATATGCATATAGCCCTATGAGTAATACAAGTTGTGGACACAATGACAAAAGCAATGATTACTGAACTTAAAATTCAGTCAAAATACCCACAATGCAGTGCATATTACAGTAGTTTACCATAAATAATATAAATGGTATTTTACTGGGCTTTTTTGCGGTAAGTTACTGTAAACCGCGAAGGCTCTATCCCCTCAGATTTTGTGTAGGATTGTATGGATAAAGTTAACCAGATAGATAACATGGTACCAGATTATTTATAGATTTAAAACATAGAGAAGAATTTTGAACTCAGTTCTATGGTGCACAGGTAACCAATGCATCAATTTCAAAATTGTAGTAACATGATCAATTTACGTTGTCATTTGAGGAATTTAGCAGCTGCGTTTTGTACTAATTGGAGATGAGTGATGTAAGATTTCAAAATGCTAAGATGAAGAGAGTTTCAGTAGTATTTCCTGTTGTATGGAGTCCTTACCTTTAGTGTTCTCAGTCTTCTCGTCCTCCGAGATTCTTCAGTGTCTTCTCGTCCTCCGAGACCCCTTGCTTTCCAAGTTCCCGTTCCGTTCCCTTTCCTGTTCCTTCCTTTGTTTGTTTGTTTTGGACTGCTTTTTGGTTTTGACCTTGGCTTGTGTTTACGATGATTTGGATTACCCCTAATAAAATCATACCTGCTATTGGATCTATCTCTCTCCTGTGTCTCACTGGAACACGATTGTCATATAAGGTCCCTTTGGCTTCATGGACTACCCGTTATTTTGGGGGATACTCCATAAATTAATTTGTGTAAAAGGATTTTATTTTCATTATTTTACACAATTTTGAATTCCAATCAGGAGCACTTTTATCAAGTATATTTATTACAATTATACTGCAAATAATTGCACACAGGAAACGAGAGATCCAATTGCACCCCCAAAGGGGGAGGGACGGAGGGCCAGGTCCATAGAGGGAAACAGAGACTGGAAGTGAAAAAAAAAAAAAACAAAGCAAAGAGGCCAAGGTGGGAATGGAAAGTTCAGGGGCCGAGGGCAGAGCCAACAGGGCAGGAATCCAGGGTGGAGCAGGTGGAACTGGAGCCCACCACAGCCGAGCAGATGGGACTGACGCCCATCAGGATGGTGCAGAGAACCACCACCGCCTTGCGGTCGAGACATTGGCCCACCAGAGTTCCTGGATGGCCTCCATGGCCATGAGAGGATAGGATGAGATCTCAGAAAGTTCGGCTGAGACGTGACATGATCAGTGGTGACTTGACCTTGCCCATGAAGAATACTGGTGTTCAGACTTGACTCATGAGTGTTAATGATGACTTGACCTGACTCAACTCAACGGGGACTTGACTCGACTCTGGAGGGACCAAGAGGACCTGACTCGACTCTGGAGGGACCACGGGGACCTGGTCAGTGGGGACCCAACTCAACTCTGGCGCTGGGCTGGTGGCCATTTTGTGCAGTGGAGCTGGGCTGGCGGCCATCTTGTGCAGTGGCGCTTGACTGGCGGCCATTGTGTCTGGAGAGATGGGTGTGTTCGGTGTATCCCTTTGACAACGATGGTGAAAGTAAATGGTGAGCCCCCAAAAGTCCAGGACCTAAAACCCCTTCAATCCCCACCCAGGCAAAGGATCATACAGACCGTTGTTAAACAGGTCCTTCAGTGCTTCCTCATTATACCCCAGCCCTACTGCCTTTGTCCAAAAGATCTGCGCAAACTCACCCACCTCAATCCCCGTTTGACGGAGGGTGATTAGGTTCAGGAACCTCCCCATCCACTCCTCCATGCTGGCTGGGAAACGGATACGAAATTCCACACTGCTGGATCTGGGCATGATGGAGTCCTTCTGTAGGGAATGCACAAAGGAAACGAGAGATCCATGCAGTGTATTAATGGGGTGATCCAAAATCAAAATCCAAAAACAGGCTAGAGGTCTATAACAAGAAAAGCAGTCCAAAAACAAGAAACATGAAAAAACACAAGGGAACACAAGAAAGCCAGGTGACGGAAAACAAGGACTCCATGAAACAAAGTGCAAATAACAGGTGTGCAATTAACTGTGATGAAAGGGACAAAGGCTTTGTGGGAAATGTAGTGCCTGCAGTGGGGACTTGTTATATCAAGACTCTGACACAAACATGTATAAACAGTTTTGAGGATTAAATTTTCTTTGTAGAGGTAATTATCTAGCTAAGATTCGTGTTGGTAATTCAGACTCTCTGAAGAGTTTTGAAAAAGTCTCCAAAATCAGTGCTTACTGATTTTTGTTAACAACTCAGTATCAACTAAGTATCCATCGGAACACAAAAGAACCCAGCTGCTACCCTTATAGCCTAGCCCCGAGACAAAATGATGACAGCCCATCCTCATTCACTGAGTGCAGACGTACTAGATAGGCTCAGATAAACAACATGGTGACATAGAAAAGATAAAACATCCATCCATTACTCAAACCCATTACTCCTCTGTAGAGTTGGGGGATGCTGAAGCTTATAAAACAACATAAACACAGAAATTGTTGATTGATACAAATACAAGAAGGGGATGCTCTCAATAAGCAGCCATAATTACTACACTCACCATAAACAGAGTATACAAATGTCAGGGGAAACAGAGTTTGATAATCAGCTATAACCAGCAAGCATATAAACACAGGCAAGTACTCTGTCAAACCATTCATAAAGTCATTCGGCTGTTAATATCCAGAGCATGCAGCACAGCAACTAAATTATGTGTTTTTAAAGTCTGCTCTAGCAAGAAGCTAAGAATAAATAGATTCACTTCAGTGTGTGGGTTATCCACCATGAAGACAAATGTCTTACAACACTCTTAAGACAGGCTCTAAGAGATGCAACCAAGACTAGACAGGACAAAATTTTGAACAATTGTGGTCTATAGATGTCATCTCAACAAGGCTGGGATACACCTAATTCTACTGAACAGATGAACATTGCAACCTGCTGTCAAATCAATATTTTTTAAAAGGATACTACACCTCTAAAAATTATATTTGCTTGTTTTTCTGTCAGTGCTTTTTACTTGTGTCTTCATTAGAGCCTTATTTTTTTTTATCACAAATGCAAATCACATTAATTAAATTCTCCACACAATGCTTTACTGGAATCTGTTATTTTTAGTTGGGCTGTAGAATTCAGTGGTCAACAAAGCAATGCAATAAAGCATTGCAGCTATTGATGCCCCTTCTTTGCCAATAACTATATCAACACCAGTGCTTCTTTCCCAGATAGCCAACGTGATCTTTTGAGTATTAGTATTTATTTTACGTAAAGTGTGGATCTACTGTGCCACACATACATAGACTTTTATTTACATAGACTAGATACAGGTGATGTAAGGGAACATGGGTGCTTATTTCCAAATTCTCACCTCCCTTCTCTCTCTCTGATAATACATTCTTTGAATAACATACAAACTATTAGAGATCTTTCAAATTATCACTTTTGTAAAGTCCACCCAATTTGCTCAACATAGGAATACAATGGTGGCTGAAGGTTTCCTGCACATTAGGTCTTTTCGATGTGCAAATAATTTAATTGAAAATAAATTTAGAATCTGGCTCAATTTTATTATGACCTAAAATTAAGATTGAATGCAAATTGGTTGTTTGTCGATTAATGTCCACCTATTATTATTCTGACTGATATGTAGAAATACACACGTTTGCAAATAAAAAAAGTTCTGTTCTGCAAATATATATTATAAACTGCTCATGCAAAAAATAATCTGTGCATTTGTAGATCAGGTCACACGCGTGCATTTATCGACCTCTTGTTCGAGTGGATCTTGTTCAGTTCAACTGAATTTTGAAACTTCATTTTTGCAATTTTCAGCATTTCATGATAAATGTGTTACTTTATGCACTAAAATAAGTTTAATCTTACCATATCCAAAAATTGTTCACTCTGTTGTTATTAAATACATTAAATGCATACAAATTTTATTGACAAATACATGGAGAAGGGAGTCACGTGACATGCTCATGAACCTAGCGCATCTTGTGGGCCGCCTGACTTCACGCCCCAGTGAAAACACCCAATAGAGAAACGCTGTTGTAATTTTTACGTAAGCACTGAATACTTGTGACACTGATTCACGGAATGACAGCAAGTTGCAAATTCCATGAGAGAATTCCAGGAGCTAACAAAACTGTTTAGCAATTTGTGACTGAACTAAGACTATTAGTGAAAGACTGCGCTTATGCAGTGAGGAAATGGTTAGAGAGTATGGGAGAAGATGCTGAATGTCGGCTCTGAGTTAATGTTAGACAAGGCCATGGATATAGCCAGATCGCTCAAAGTTGCACAAGCCCAGCTCAAAATGTTTGCAAACAGCACATACAGCCCCCCTGATCAAGCAGTGCACGCAGTCTGCACACAGAAAGGGTCGCAGAAGCGAACAGTAAAATCTGGAGTGAAAGCCTTGCATTGGACCAGCAATGACGTGACGGAGCGCGGCAGAACTTGCGGTTACTGTGGCAACCAGACTCACTGTCCTTCTGATAAATGCCCTGCAAGAGGTAAACAATGTGGCAAATGCGGAACACACAACCACTTCGCCCAAAGTCTGTCACTCTGCTTTCAAAGGAATGTTCATGCAGTGAGCAACGAGACCTCTTATGATGATGAAAACCCAAATGCAGAGTTTTTCGTGGATACAGTCTTGCAAAAGTCACGTGACACTGAACAAGCATTTGAAGACATACTGTTGGGAAAATAAAAAAATGAAGTTAGTTTCAAACTGGACACTGGAGCACAGGTAAATGTAGTTCCATTGCACACATTTAATCTTTTTAATTAAGCTACAAGCTCAGAGCAAGCTCACTCCAACTAAGCACAGCCTCACTGGATATGGTGGTCAAATGCTCACAGTAAAAGGGACATGCACTATCGTGCAGTTACAAACACAGTGAAACTCAGATGAACTTTTACATAGTCAACACGTTAGGTCTAAAAGCATGTCTGGGCCTGGACATAATCAAGCTAGTGCTCTCAGTGAATGCACTTAAAGAAGACAAGTCCATCATGGAGTAATATGCTGATATATTCCATCACGTTTGCACGTTTGCTAGTAAAGCTCCAAGTTTGTTCGGTACTTGCTGTACGTCTCCTTATTTTGCACGCCCTGTTCAACATGTAATAAACAAAGAATAAGACAGCTGTCTTTCTTTCTAGATTTTTCCCCGGTCACCACAAAAACAAGAAGTGCATTAGTGCTAGTAAGGAAGGAAATTAGAGAGGCAGGCATCCAGAATGTTCTTTTCTATCCTGCAATGCTGAAGGTCATTCTCAATCATGTGAACCGAAATTGTTATACTTCCCAGAAGAAGCAAAAGTGTATTGTATATATATTGTTTAATTATATTTATTTATTATATTTATTTATTTATTGTTTTTGTTTTTTTAAAACACAGATACTATCTAGTCGATATGTGACTTTGGGGCCAATGTTGGTGCTTCGGTAATGTGCAGGTTTTTGTTGACGCCACGGATCATATTGGAGGGTGATGACAGATCAAGGATTGTTCATGGAAATGTGTTTATGTTTTTTTGAATACCTACGGGAAGGGTAGGGGTTGTTTGATGGTAGGCTCAACTGGTTTTGTTCTCAAATTTGTATTTTGTTTTGTTATGCAGTAATGCTGTTTGATACCTATGACTGAACTTAATATTCTAAGTTGTAATATTAATGGCCTTAATGGCCCACACAAACACATATTTTCTGTATTTTTTGTGAAGAAGAAAGATTGAAATAGTGTTAGTTCAAGAATCCCATTTGAAAGAGGAGGGTGTACACAGGTGTAATAATACGTTTTATGAAGTGGTATATCATTCATCGTCGGATGCTAAAACCAAGGGTGTCTTGGTGCGGAGGACTTTAAATATTACTATTTTAGATAAAGGTTGTGATACAGACGATAAAATAACATATAAAAACAATAGTGGAGAATAGGAATATTGTATTTATTTCAGTTTATGCCCCTTGTACTCCTGACCCTACTTCGTTTTTCATAGGTTTTAAATGTTGAATTATTTATTTATGTGTGTTAGCTATGTGGTGTGCTTGTTGGCTGTATGTTTTAAGTTGGTGGCAAACCAGTTTCCCTTTCGGGATTAATAAAGTTTTCTCTCTCTCTCTCTCTATATATGAATTATGAGACCCCTATCAAATCAATATTCCATCTAGCTAGTAATAATATATGTTAAAAAAACACGGTCGCCTTTTGTTAATAATTATGATTACATTATACTATGATATCGAACAAGTTAGAGAACTGCATTTGAAGCTACTTTATTCAGCTAGATATAGAACAAATGTAGATTTACATGAGAGCTAGTCTGTCTGTGTTTTACACAAGACATCATCGTTTCACAAAATATACGGATAGATACAGTTAGCTGAATGGATGCATACCTGTTTATCAGAATGCAAGCGAGTTCGGCATCTCTCTATAGTTTCAGCTTGTCACGAAGCTCTCTCTATCTTGGAAATGCAACTCCAATATTTACCCGTGTCTTGTTGCTTCTCTTGTCCCAAAACCATCTCGGGTCATTTATTTCACCCCGTGCGTTTGCGCTTCACAGAACGTGCAGGCAAAGCATAATCATGATCCATAACTAAGTTATTAATTGAGGATTAAATACTAATATAAATATAAAATATAATAGTCTCGATCAAGGCTACTACTTTTTCTTCTTTGTCTCGTCTTTGTTTCTGTTCACCTTTGTATTTGGCGGTTCCGCAGGAAGTTAGATAAACTAGAGGGGTCGAAGTTTATATGACGCCATAGACGGGCGACAAAACGGAAATAAAGAAAGTGCCGTGTCTTCTAATTAAACTATAATTTTCTCCGGATTTGAAAGTTCGTGGAAACTGTCGGGATGATGTAAGTACACAACTAAAAAATATATATAACATAGATATAGTGATTTCTGCTATTTTTAAAGCAGAAAAATTACATATTGCACCTTTCACAGAGGTCAGCTAATTCTCAGCACATAGAGACTCTTTCACCTAGATATCACACTATAGAAACTGTGTCTGTTCCCCAAACTAGAAAATACAAAAAACGTCCAAACCAAGTTAAGATTAACAATTTAATTGAGGTTCAACAAATAAAGAAAACAGATGCAATACGGATAAAAAAATGATAAAGCTTGGCTTATTAAATATTAGATCCCTTTCTACGAAAACACCTTTTGTAAATAATATGATCACTGATCTGTCACGCTGTCTAGTCTCTGTTTCCCTGGGCGTCCACTAGTGGGCTCACTTCACTTCACCATAGGCACTAGAATTCTTCTAGTCTGGTCCTGTCTTCAAAGTAATTGCACTCCAGATAATTGCATCAGGTGCAGGCAATCTATTGTCATTAGCCTCCTTATAAATACCAGTCTTTCCCTGTTGTATGTATGGAGTCCTTACCCTTCGTGTTACCAGTGTTCTCGTCTCATGAGATTTAACCTTGCCTTCTAATCCTCCGAGTTCCCATTCCTTTCCTTCTTGTTCCTTCTTTTTTTTTTTTTTTTCTTGGACTGTTTATTTGGATTACCCTTATTTGATTAATAAATCTTACCTGCAATTGGATCTCTCCCTCTCCCTGTCTCTCTCTGGTGCACAATCATCACATGATCATAATATAGATGTGGTCTGTTTGACAGAAACCTGGCTAAAACCTGATGATTACATTATTTTAAATGAGTTCACCCCCCAAGATTACTGTTATAAACATGAGTCGCATCTGAAACGCAAAGGGGAAGGTGTTGCTTCAATTTATAACAACGTTTTCAGGATTTCTCAGATGGCAGGCTTCAAGTATAACTCATTTGAAGTAATGGTGCTTCATATAACATTATCCAGAGAAACAAATGTTAATGATAAATCCCCTGTTATGTTTGTACTGGCTACTGTATACAGGCCACCAGGTCACCATTTATACTTTGTTAAAGAGTTTGGTGATTTTACATCCGAGTTAGTTCTGGCTGCAGATAAAGTTTTAATAGTTGGTGATTTTAATATCCATGTTGATAATGAAAAAGATGCATTGGGATCAGCATTTATAGACATTCTGAACTCTACTGGGGTTAGACAACATGTTTCAGGACCTATTCATTGTCGAAATCAATCTCTAGATTAAATACTGTCACATGGAATTGATGTTGACAGTGTTGAATTTATGCAGCCAAGTGATGATATCTCATATATCATTATTTAGTTTTGTGCAAACTTCATATAGCCAAAATTGTAAATTCTACTTTTTGTTACAAGTATGGAAGAACCATCACTTCTACCACAAAAGACTGCTTTTTAAGTTATCTTCCTGATGTATCCAAATTCCTTAGAATATCCAAAACCTCAGAACAACTTGATGATGTAACAGAAACTATGGACTCTCTCTTTTCTAGCACTTTAAATTCAGTTGCTCCTTTACGCTTAAGGAAAGTTAAGGAAAACAGTTTGACACCATGATATAATGGGAATACTCACACCCTAAAGAGAGCAGCCCGAAAAATGGAGCGCAGCTGGAGGAAAACAAAACTAGAGGTATTTCGTATAGTAACCTATCCTACAGAAAAGCATTAAAAACTGCTAGATCCGATTACTTTTCTTCTCTTTTAGAAGGAAACAAACATAACCCCAGGTATTTATTCAATACAGTGGCTAAATTAATGAAAAATAAAGCCTCAACAAGTGTTGACATTTCCCAACATCACAGCAGTAATGACTTTATGAACTACTTTACTAAAATCGATACTATTAGAGATAAAATTGCAACCATTCAACCGTCAGCTACAGTATCGCATCAGACAGTGCACTATAGACCCCCTGAGGAACAGTTCCACTCATTCTCTACTATAGGAGAGGAAGAATTGCATAAACTTGTTAAATCATCTAAACCAGCAACATGTATGTTAGACCCTATACCATCTAAGCACCAAAAGAGGTGCTTCCAGAAGTCATAGATCCTCTTCTGACTATTATTAATTCCTCGTTGTCATTAGGATATATTCCAAAACCTTCAAACTGGCTGTTATTAAGCCTCTCCTCAAAAAACCACAACTTGACCCCTAAGAACTTGTCAATTATAGAACAATCTCGAATCTCTCTTTTCTGTCCAAGATACTAGAAAAGGTGGCATCCTCACAATTATATTCCTTCTTAGAGAAAAACGGTATATGTGAGGATTTAGACTGTATCATAGTACTTAGACTGCTCTCCTTAGACTTACAAATGATCTGCTCTTGTCATCTGATCGTGGGTGTATCTCTCTATTAGTTTTATTGGATCTTAGTGCTGCATTTGACACAATTGACCACAACATTCTTTTGCATAGACTTGAACACTTTGTTGGCATTAATGGAAGTGCATTAGCATGGATTAAATCATACTTATATGACCGCCATCAGTTCGTAGCAGTGAATGAATATGTATCATAATGATCACAAGTGCAGTATGGAGTATCTCAAGGCTCAGTACTAGGGCTGCTACTCTTCACGCTTTATATATTAACCTTGGGAGATATCATCAGGATGATGATACTCAACTCTATATTTCTTTGCAGCCCGGTGAAACACACCAATTTGAAAAACTAATGGAATACATAGTCGATATAAAAAACTGGATGACGAGTAATTTCTTACTGCTAAATTCTGAAAAAAAAAACCAGAGGTGTTAATTATAGGACCTAAAAACTCTGCTTGTAATAACCTAGAACACTGTCTAAGACTTGATGGTTGCTCTGTCAATTCTTCGTCATCTGTTAGGAACCTAGGTCTGCTTTTTGATCGCAGTCTTCCTTAGAAAGCCACATTTCTAGCATTTGTAAAACTGCATTTTTCCACCTCAAAAATATATCTAAATTACGGCCTATGCTCTCAATGTCAAATGCAGAAATGTTAATCCATGTATTTATGACTTCAAGGTTAGATTATTGTAATGCTTTATTGGTTGGTTGTTCTGCACACTTAGTAAACAAACTACAGCTAGTCCAAAATGCAGCAGCAATAGTTCTTACTAGAACCAGGAAGTATGACCATATTAGCCCGGTCCTGTCAACACTGCACTGGCTCCCTATCAAACAAAATTAAAATATTGCTTATTACTCATAAAGCCCTGAATTGTTTAGCACCTCAGTATTTGAATGAGCTCCTTTTACATTATAATCCTCTACGTCCGCTACGTTCTCAAAACTCAGGCAATTTGATAATACCTAGAATATCAAAATCAACTGCGGGCGGCAGATCCTTTTTCTATTTGGCGCCTAAACTCTGGAATAACCTACCTAACATTGTTCGGGAGGCAGACACACTCTTGCAGTTTTAATCTAGATTAAAGACCCATCTCTTTAACCTGGCATATACATAACATACTAATATGCTTTTAATATCCAAATCCGTTAAAGGATTTTTAGGCTGCATTAATTAGGTAAACCGGAACCGGAAACACTTCACATAACACCCTATGTACTTGCTACATCATTAGAAGAATGGCATCTACGCTAATATTTGTCTGTTTCTCTCTTGTTCCGAGGTCACCGTGGCCACCAGATCCAGTCTGTATCCAGATCAGAGGGTCACTGCAGTCACCTGGATCCAGTACGTATCTAGACCAGATGGTGGATCAGCACCTAGAAAGGACCCTCTACTGCCCAGAAAGACAGCGGAGACCAGGACAACTAGAGCCCTAGATACAGATCCCCTGTAAAGACCTCGTCTCAGAGGACCACCAGGACAAGACCACAGGAAACAGATGATTATTCTGCACAATCTGACTTTGCTGCAGCCTGGAATTGAACTACTGGTTTCGTCTGGTCAGAGGAGAACTGGCCCCCCAACTGAGCCTGGTTTCTCCCAAGGTTTTTTTCTCCATTCTGTCACCGATGGAGTTTCGGTTCCTTGCCGCTGTCACCTCTGGCTTGCTTAGTTGGGGTCACTTCATCTACAGCGATATTATTGACTTGATTGCAAATAAATGCCCAGACACTATTTGACTGAACAGAGATGACATCACTGAATTCAATGATGAACTGCCTTAACTATCATTTTGCATTATTGAGACACTGTTTTCCAAATGAATGTTGTTCAGTGCTTTGACGCAATGTATTTTGTTTAAAGCACTATATAAATAAAGGTGATTGATTGATTTATTTATTCTTGACTAACTGGGGATCAGGTCAGGAAGCAGACAGACTGGCTAAACCGACTGTCTGCTTGCTGCCTCACGTCACAGAGGTCAGCTAATTCTCAGCACATAGAGACTCTTTCACCCAGATATCACAATATAGAGACTGTGTCTGTATTTCCCCGCTGCCGCAGCAGTTTTTGCTTCCACAGGAGCCTTTGTCTTTATTTTACACTGCCGCAGCAGTGATCGCTTCTGCAGAAGCCATTTTCTCTTTTCAGATGCTGTAGCAGTTCCCACTTTCACAGGAGATTTTTTTATCTGGGCATTGCATTAGTGGATTTTCCAATTGGAATTCGTCCAGGAGGCTCTTTTCTGCCCTGCACCTGGATAGTTTTTTTTTTGTTTATTTTTCTTCTCTCCTTTGAAATTCAAGCCTGTCTAATAAACTGACCTTTTGAGCACCTGCAACTGAGTCCCAGTCTTGCAGTGACAGAACGATCTTACCACCATGGACTCAGCAGGTGCAGATCCCCTCAGATCAGCGGTCACCCAGCAGGGCATTCTTTTCAGCCAGCATGCCTCCCAGCTAACACCCACATCCCGGGAGGTTGAGTTTCTTAATGCTCAGTTTTAGGAGCTGACTGCCCAGCTCCAGGAACTTCGAAGACAGACATCTGCCAGATCGGAGGACCCCACTAGCTTTTCCTCTACCCGTCATGACCCTGAGCCTCATGCCAACAACCCACCTCCCTATGATGTGAACCCTAACTCCTGCAGAGCCTTCCTGTCTCAGTGCTCCCTAGTCTTTGCCCTCCAGCCCCGCCGGTATGCTCAGGAAGATACTAAGGTGGCTTATGTTTTAACCCTCCTCACAGGCAGGGCCCGTGACTGGGGACCTTCAGTGTGGGAGGCCCGGGCTCCCTTTTGTGCTTCTTTTGAGGACATTCGACGGGAGATGGTCAAGTTATTTGAACGTTCTGCTCGGGGTGATGAAGCAGCAGCCCAGCTGGCACGGCTACGGCAAGGAGGCCATTCAGTGACTTAGTTTGCCATTGAGTTCAAGACTTTAGCAGCGGCCTGTGACTGGAATGAGGGGTCTTGCAGAGCTGTGTTCTGCGCTAGACTGGATGAGGAAATCCAAGACAAGATCACCACCCAGGAGCTCCCAAGCAGCTTTGATGATCTGGTCGACATGGCCCTCCGTGTAGAGAGCCGCCTTCGCCTTTGTCGCCAACGATTGACTGCTCGCACTTCTTGGAGGTTGGGAGAGATGACCAGCAATTCCAACCCTGTCCTGCCTCTGCCATCACCTGCTGACCCTGAACCTATGCAGGTGGGACATCTGTGTCTCCCTCAGCAGAAGCAAGAGAGACTCACCTGAGGCTTATGTTTCTATTGTGGGAGGACCAGACACTTCGTCGGAAAATGCCTGCTAAAAGCCAGGGCACATCTCTTCTTAATTTCCCCCACTCTTCCCGCACACCTCTGCCCATGGGTGTTCAGTTTGGAGGTTCCAGTCACTCCTGTTCGGCCCTGGTGGATTCTGGGGCTTGTGGTAGTTTCATGGACACGGCACTGGCCAAGCAGTGGGGAATTCCTGCCATTGCCCTTTCTATTCTTATCTCTGTTCGGTCTCTTCATGATTCCCCTATCACCACCATCACTCACCTCACACCTCCTGTAAGTCTTATCGTTTTGGGTAATCATCATGAGATAACCAAGCTGTACCTTCTTGAGTCCCCGAGTGCCCCCATAGTTCTGGGACACCCGTGGTTGGTGCAGCACAGCACTCATGTGGATTGGGCCAGAAACTCAGTTTTGTCTTAAAAAGCAGTCTTGTCTTAAGTCTTGTTTGGGTTCTGCTTCTTTTCCTGGTGCTGTGTTTCCAGTTGTGCAGGTGGATGATGCTGATCTCTCTGGGGTTCCGGAGGAGTACTGCGATCTACGGCAGGTTTTCAACAAGTCCCCGGCTGTGTCCCTGCCTCCTCACCGGCCTTATGATTGTGCCATCAACCTCCTCCCAGGCACTTCTCCGCCCAGGGGTCGGTTATATTCCCTGTCTGGTCCAGAAAGAGAGGCTATGGACAAATATATTCATGAGTCCCTTGATGCCGGTCTCATCTGTCCCTCCTCGTCTCTTGCTGGTGCAGGATTTTTCTTTGTTAAGAAGAAGGATGGCTCCTTGTGCCCTTGTATTGATTACAGAGGTTTGAATGACATTACCATTAAGAATAGGTACCCCCTGCCCTTAATGTCATCTGCCTTTGAACTTTTGCAGGGAGCCAAGGTCTTCAGTAATTTGAACCTCCATAATGCTTATCACCTGGTTCGGATTCGAGAGGGGGATGTGTGTAAGACAGCATTCATCACTCCTTCGAGATATTTTGAGTACTGGGTGCTACCCTTTGGCCAGACAAATGCACCAGCTGTCTTCCAGAGCCTGTTGAGACGTGTTGAGAGACATGGTTAACAAGTTTGTCTTTGTGTACCTTGATGACATTCAAATTTTTTCTCCTTCACTTCAGGTACACACCCAACTCGTGTGCCAGGTGCTACAATGGCTGCTGGAGAACCAGCTATATGTTAAAGCGGAGAAGTGCGTTTTCCACTACAAGTCAGTTCCCTTCCTGGGCTATATCATTTCGGCAGAGGGATTCAAAGCAGATCCTGCTAAGGTAAGGGCCGTAGCCGGGTAGCCACCTCCAGACTCTCGCAAGGCACTGCAGTGGTTTCTGGGATTTGCCAACTTCTACAAGTGCTTCATCAGAAACTTTAGTCAGGTTGCTGCACCCTTGACAGCTCTTACCTCCACTAAGGTACCGTTTAGGTGGAATTTGAAGGCTCAGGAGGCCTTTAATGACCTAAAGTCCTGATTCATTTCTGCTCCTGTTCTTTCGTTTCCAGACCCTGAATGTCAGTTTATTGTGGAGGTGGATGCTTCTGAGATTGGAGTAGGTGCGGTCCTTTCTCAGAGGTCCCCCAGAGATGGGAAGGTACATTCCTGTGTCTACTACTCTCACCGCCTGAGCCCAGCAGAACGGAATTATTACGTAGGGAACCGGGAGCTGTTGGCGGTCAGGCTGGCCTTGGATGAGTGGCGTCACTGGTTGGAGGGGTCAGCCTTTCTTGGTTTGGATGGACCATAAGAATTTGGAATACGTCCGTTCGGCCAAAAGAGGGAACCGGAAGGAACGGAACGGGAACTCGGAGGACGAGAAGGCAAGGGTAAGTCTCGGGAGACGAGAACATTGGTAACACGAAGGGTAAGGACTCCATACAAACAACAGGGAAAGACAGGTATTTATAAGGAGACTAATGACAATAGATTTCCTGCACCTGGTGCGATTAACTGGAGTGCAATTACTGTGAAGACAGGACCAGATGAATTATAGTGCCTATAGTGAAGTGCCTAAGGAGAAGTGAGCTCACTAGTGGACACCCAGGAAAAAAGAGACTGACAGCGTGACATTACCCCCTCCTCCACGGAGCAGCTGCCAGATGCTCCACCTGAAACCAAGGGAAAACCAACAGATAAAGAAAGTAGGAGGGAGGTGGAGCGGCGGAGGACTAGGGGAAGGGACGGAGGGCCAGAAAACATGGTACACAGAGACAGGAGAACCAGGTAGAATTGGGAAACAGAGACAAAACAACCAGGTAAAATGGGGTAACAGAGACAAGACAACCAGGTAAAATGGGGAGACAGAGACAAGACAACCAGGTAAAATGGGGAGACAGAGACAAGACAACCAGGTAAAATGGGGAGACAGAGACAAGATAAATGTAACACAAAACAAGGAGTCCAGGAGGGTGGTGGACCGGCGGAGGATCAGGGGGAGGGACGGAGGGCCAGGTCAAAGAAGGACACAGACAAAAAAACAAAAGAAAACAAAAACATAAGTCCATGAAGGACATCACGTGATGCCCACCAGGGCGGAGCAGAAGACCACCACAACCATGTGGTCAAGGCAGAAGCCCACCAGGGCGGAGCAGAAGACCACCACAACCATGTGGTCAAGGCAGAAGCCCTCCAGGGCGGAGCAGAAGACCACCACAACCGTGTGGTCAGGGCGGAAGCCCCCCAGGGCGGAGCAGAAGACCACCACAACTGTGTGGTCAGGGCGGAAGCCCCCCAGGGTGGAGCAGAAGACCACCACATCCTTGTGGTCGAGGCCGGAGTCCCCCAGGGTGGAGCAGAAGACCACCACATCCTTGTGGTCGAGGTTGGAGTCCCCCAGGACAGAGCAGAAGACCACCACCACCATGTGGTCAAGGCAGAAGCCTCCCAGGGTGGAGCAGAAGACCAACACAACCGTGTGGTCAAGGCGGGAGCCCCCAAGGGCGGAGCAGAATACCACCACCTCCGAGTGGTCGGGACGGATGCCCCCCAGGGCGGAACAGAAGACCACCATGTCCTTGTGGTCGAGACCGGAGTCTCCCAGGGCGGTGCAGAAGACCACCACAACCGTGTGGTCAGACCAATGGGAGGACAAAACTCTGGTAATCCTATGGTGTTTCTACTGGATTCCAGAAGATCGGTGCTGACTTGACTCTGCTCATGAAGATTATTGGTGACTTGCATTTGTTCATGAAGATCCCCGGTGACTTGACTCAGTCCTTGAAGATCACCGGTGACTTGACTCAGTCCTTGAAGATCACCAGTGACTTGACTCTGTCCTTGAAGATCACCACTTGACTTGATCACCACTTGACTTGACTCTGAAAGGTCAACGGTAACTAACCTTGTCTCTGGAAAGTCCATGGTAGCTAATCCTGACTCTGGAAGGTCAATCGTGACTAACCCTGACTCAGGAAGGTCAACAGTGACTAACCCTGACTCTGGAAGGTCGACGGCGACTAACCTTGATTCTGGAGGGTCGACGGTGACTAACCCTGACTCTGGAGGGTCCACGAACACCTGACTCGACTCTGGAGGGTCAACCAGAACCTGACTCAACTCTGAAAGGTCAATGGGCACCTGACTCGACTCTGGAAGGTCAACCGGAATCTGACTTGATTCTGGGGAATCAACTGGAACGTGACTCGACTCTGGAAGGTCAACGGTTACTAACCCTGACTCTGGAGGGTCGATGGTGACTAACCATGACTGGAAGGTCGACGGTGACTAACCCTGACTCTGGAGGGTCCATGAGCACCTGACTCAACTTAGGAGGGTCCACGAGCACCTGACTCAACTCTGGAGGGTCAACCGGAACCTGACTCAACTCTGGAAAGTCAATGGACACTTGACTCGACTCTGGAAGGTCAACAGGAATCTGACTTGATTCTGGGGAATCAACTGGAACGTGACTTGACTCTGGATGGTCAAAGAAGCCTGACTTGACTCTGGACAGTCAACTGGAATTTGACTCGACTCTGGAAGGTCAACAGGAACTAGCCCTGACTCTGGAGGGTCAACGGTAACTAACCCTGACTCTGGAGGGTCCATGAACACCTGACTCGACTCTGGAGGGTCAACCGGAAACTGACTCAACTCTGGAAAGTCAACGGGCACCTGACTCAACTCTGGAAGGTCAACAGGAATCTGACTCAACTCAGGAAAGCCCACTGTAACTGCCTTCCTCTGCAGTGGCTCCGGGCTGGCGGCCATCTTGTGCAGTGGTGCTGGCTCCGCAGATGTGATGTGAATAGTTTTGTGAATCTCTAGGATTTTTGACAGCCTGGAGAAATAATCCAAAAATGTCTCTGCTGCCATCTTGGGCGTTGGCGCTGAGCTGGCGGCCATCTTGCACTGTGGCGCTGGAATGGTGGCCAATTTGTGCTGTGGGGCTATGCTGGTATCCATCTTGCCTCCTGGCGCTGGGTTGGCACCCATCTTGTGCTGTGGCGCTGGACTGGCGGCCATCTTGTGCTTTGGCGCTGAGCTAGCGGCCATCCTGCACTGTGGTGCTGGACTGGTGGCCACTTTGCACTTTGATGCTGTGCTGGCGTCCATCTTGCCCCTTGGCGCTGGGTTGGCAGCCATCTTGTGCTGTGGCGCTGGACTGGCGGCCATCTTGTGCGTTGGCGCTGAGCTGGCAGCCATCCTGCACTGTGGCGCTGGACTGGTGGCCACTTTGTGCTTTGGCGCTGTGCTGGCATCCATCTTGCCTCTTGGCGCTGGGTTGGCAGCCATCTTGTGCTGTGGCGTGGGGCTGGCTTCCATCTTGCCTCATGATGCTGGGTTGGTGGCCATGCTGCGCAGCGGCATTGGGTTGGCGGCCATTTTGTGCAGCGACACTGGACTGGCGGCCATCTAGCACAGCGGAACTGGCTTAGCCGATTTGCGTATCCTCTCACCTCTCTGTCCATAATGGGGAGATGGCGGCTCCCATCCGAACCCTGGGTCAACAGGAGACCAAAGTGGAGATCGCTGCCGGACCTCCTCTCGACTGCTTACTCCGGAGCGACCTCCCCTGGTTCCACGGAACACAACCTGGCGAGTACCCTCAAAGCCAATTCTCTCCCGCTTGATGGCTGGGGAGGAAACCGGAGCAGACATACCGCTGGATCTCTGGGATGGAGTCCTTCTGTGATGATCGCACACCAGAGAAACACAAGGAGAGGGAGTGATCCAATTGCAGGTAAGTTTATTTAACAAAAAGGGTAATTCAAAATAAACAGTCCAAGGAGACAAACAAAACAAAAGAGGGAACCGGAAGGAACGGAACAGGAAGTCGGAGGACGAGAACGCAAGGGTAAGTCTCGGGAGATGAGAACATTGGTAACACGAAGAGTAAGGACTCCATACAAACAACAGGGAAAGACAGGTATTTATAAGGAGACTAATGACAATAGATTGCCTGCACCTGGTGCGATTAACTGGAGTGCAATTACTGTGAAGACAGGACCAGACTAGAGGAATTATAGTGCCTATGGTGAAGTGCCTAAGGAGAAGTGAGCTCACTAGTGAACAGCCAGGAAAACAGAGACTGACAGCGTGACAGTGTTGCCCAGATCAGTCAGGGTGATATGTGGCCCAAATCAGGCTAAGATCTGGCAGCATATTTTGTGACCCATGATAAACAAGATGAATACAATATTGCATGATAATGGTTAAATGATCACATACATTTAAAAAAAAAGTGTAGTATTGCTAAATGTAGTCTCTGAAATGGCAAGTCAAAACAGAATTAAACAATATCATTTAAAAATGAAGCAAATCAGTCAAGTGCATTAAACTGCACTAAATTATATATATATTTTTAATTGTACATCATTATTCTAGGGACAAATAATCTTAGAATCCTTACATGAAAAGAAAGAGAAAGAGTATTTAACCCTCATGTAATATTTATTTGGTTTACTATGTGAGACACACTGACCAATAAAAGAGAGTGGGAGCACATCATTTTTATTAGTATGCTGTCATTCACATGGCTAACGCATCCAAAAGGCAAAAGGGGAGGTATTGCTTCAATTTATAACAATGTTTTCAGGATTTCTCAGAGGGCAGGCTTCATGTACAACTCGTTTGAAGTAATGGTGATTCATATAACATTATCCAGTGAAACAAATGTTAATGATAAATCCCCTGTGATGTTTGTACTGGCTACTGTATACAGGCCACCAGGGCACCATACAGACTTTTATTCAATTTTATTAAAGAGTTTGCTGATTTTACATCCGAGTTACATCTGGCTGCAAATAAAGTTTTAATAGTTGGTGATTTTAATATCCATGCATTTGGATCAGCAATTATAGACATCAATCCCTCTATTGGGGTTAGACAACACATCTCAGGACCTACTCATTGTCGAAATCATACTCTAGATTTTATACTGTCACATGGAATTGATGTTGATAGTGTTGAAATTATGCAGCCAAGTGATGATATCGCAGATCATTATTTAGTTTTGTGCAAACTTCATATAGCCAAAATTGTAAATTCTACTTCTTGTTAGAAGTATGGAAGAACAATCACTTCTACCACAAAAGACTGCTTTTTAAGTTATCTTCCTGATGTATCCAAATTCCTTAGTTTATCCAAAACCTCGGAACAACTTGATGATGTAACATGAACTCTCTCTTTTCTAGAATTTTAAATACAGTTGCTCCTTTACACTTAAGGAAGGTTAAGGAAAACAGTATGACACCATGGTAAATGAGCATACTCAGACCCTAAAGATAGAAGCCCGAATAATGGAGCGCAACTGGAGGAAAACAAAACTAGAGGTATTTCGTATTGCTTGGCAGGAAAGTAACCTATCCTACAGAAAAACGTAAAAAACTGTTAGATCCGATTACTTTTCTTCTCTTTTAGAAGAAACAAACATAACTCTAGGTATTTATTCAAGGCTAAATTAATAAAAATAAGGCCTCAACAAGTGTTGACATTTCCCAACATCACAGCAGTAATGACTTTATGAACTACTTTACTTCTAAAATCAACACTATTAGAGATAAAATTGTAACCATTCAGCTTTCAGCTACAGTATCATATCAGACAGTGCACTATAAACCCCCTGAGGAACAGTTCCACTCATTCTCTACTATAGGAGAGGAAGAATTGTATAAACTTGTTAAATCATCCAAACCAACAACATGTATGTTAGATCCTATACCATCTAAGCTCCTAAAAGAGGTGCTTCCAGAAGTCATAGATCCTCTTCTGACTATTATTAATTCCTCATTGTAATTAGGATATGTCCCCAAAACCTTCAAACTGGCTGTTATTAAGCCTTTCATCAAAAAAAAATACAACTTGACCCCAAAGAACTAGTTAATTATAGACCAATCTCGAATCTCCCTTTTCTGTCCAAGATACTAGAAAAGGTGGTATGCTAACAATTATATTCCTTCTTAGAGAAAAATGGTATATGTGAGGATTTCCAGTCAGGATTTAGAATGTGTCATAGTATTGAGACTGCTCTCCTTAGAGTTATAAATGACCTGCTCTTATCATCTGATCGTGGTTGTATCTCTCTATTAGTTTTATTGGATCTTAGTGCTGCGTTTGACACAATTGACCACAGCATTCTTTTGCATAGACTTGAACACTTTGTTGGCATTAATGGGAGTGCATTGGCATGGTTTAAATCGTACTTATATGACCGCCATCAGTTCGTAGCAGTGGATGAATATGTATCATATCGATCACAAGTGCAGTATGGAGTACCTCAAGGCTCAGTACTAGGGCCGTTACTCTTCATGCTTTATATGTTACCCTTGGGAGATATCATCAGGAAGCTTTAGCTTTAACCTTTATGCTAATGATACTCAGCTCTATATTTCTACGCGGACCGGTGAAACACACCAATTTGAAAAACTAATGGAATGCATAGTCGATATAAAAAACTGCATGACGAGTAATTTCTTACTGCCAAATTCTGAAAAAACAGAGGTGTTAATTATATGACCTAAAAACTTTGCATGTACTGTAATAACCTACAACACTGTCTAATACTTGATGGCTGCTCTGTCAATTCTTCGTCATCAGTTAGGAACCTAGGTCTGCTATTAGACCGCAATCTTTCCTTAGAAAGTCACATTTCTAGCATTTATAAAACTGCATTTTTCCATCTCAAAAATATATCTAAATTACGGCCTATGCTCTCAATGTCAAATGCAGGAATGTTATTCCATGCATTTATGACCTCAAGGTTAGATTATTATCCAGTACGTATCCAAACCAGATGGTGGATGAGCACCTAGAAAGGACCTCTACAGCCCTGAAAGACAGCGGAGACCAGGACAACCATAGCCCCAGATACAGATCCCCTGTAAAGACCTTGTCTCAGATGACCACCAGGACAAGACCACAGGAAACAGATGATTCTTCTGCACAATCTGACTTTGCTGCAGCCTGGAATTGAACTGCTGGTTTCGTCTGGTCAGATGAGAACTGGCCCCCCAACTGAGTCTGGTTTCTCCCAAGGTTTTTTTCTCCATTCTGTCACCGATGGAGTTTCAGTTCCATGCCGCTGTCACCTCTGGCTTGCAAAGTTGGGGTCACTTCATCTACAGCGATATCGTTGACTTGATTGCAAATAAATGCACAAACACTATTTAAACTGAACAGAGATGACATCACTGAATTCAATGATGACCTGCCTTTAACTGTCATTTTGCATTATTGACACACTGTTTTCCTAATGAATGTTGTTCAGTTGCTTTGACACAATGTATTTTGTTTAAAGCGCTATATAAAAAAAGTAAAAATGCTAAATATGCAACAGGGGTGAAGAGGTTTTAACCAGAGGTTTTGTAGCGCAATCATGGCTGTTTTGTGGTACCCATGGTTTAACTATAGTAACAGTGTTTCACTTTTTTTTTTACTATAGTATAAACATAATTTCTGCTCCCTCATATACTGCAGAAATTTGTTGACTCCTGCCCTTAGCTGAATGGAAAAATTGATAGTATGCCTATTAAAAATAAATGTAGAACATGATATGTGTGTGTGTGTGTGTGGGTGTTTAATGTTCTTTGTATTTTATTTTAGTAGTTGCAAATTTCCATTCTGTTCTTGGAAAAGATCTTATAAAATTTTGTTTAATAAAAATATTTCTTCAACTTAAGGGCTTTTTTGACCTTCCATTTAACTATGTAATACAGTTCATTCTTAACAACTCTGAAACACATATATTGTAGCATAACTAAAATTGTTTAGTGTTACACTTACACAGTAACTAAACGTAACAAGAGGGTAACAAGGGGTCACTAGATTATTAAAGCCCGCGGATGTTACACTTACACAGTAACTACACGTAACAAGAGGGTAACAAGGGATCACTAGATTGCAGCCCGCGAATGTTACACTTACACAGTAACCACACGTAACAAGAGGGTAACAAGGGATCACTTAAGATTACAGCATGCAGATGTTACACTTACACAGTAACTACACACAACAGGAGAGTAACAAGGGATCACTTTAGATTACAGCCCGCGGATGTTACATTTACACAGTAACTACACGTAACAAGGGTTTGTATTTGCATAGTGGTTAAGAAAAATGTTGTAGTACATTTTATTCTACTTGCCTCAAACCACATATGGAAGCTCAAGTGCACCAACAGCACTACAGCCATCAAAAAAACATAAATTTGGTAAATGTATATACATATTATGGTGTTATATTTATATGCTACAGTATATCCTGTGAGCAGCTATTTTCCAATGTACTGCACCTCAACGGACATGATTCACTGCTTAGATGACACAGTATGCCAAACACAGTAAGTCATGCATACCACATAATGTTAGAATAGTTACACATTACTTATGAAATACTAACAGTATAAATACTTAAAATTTTCCAAGTCATTACATCCTTATCCCCCAAAATTTGCACATTGTTTCCATTTACTGTACCTACATGTACGTACAGCTGTAAATTATGCTTGCACGGAAAATTGCACTTCTGTGTCATACATGATGCTCTATAAGATAAGATGCATAAGATGCCCTATGTATAAATGATTGTAATTCTACAGGTTATTACCCCCTTATTCCCCAAACGTTGCATATTGTTCCTGTATATGAGTAAGTACTGTGGAGGTACTCTATAGTTACAAATATGTACGCTGTAAATTTTGTTTAATTATGCAGTACATTGCGGGCTGTAATCTAAAGCATTACCAAAACACCATATTAAAAGTTAAAATCATTCAAAAATTTAATTTAAATGAAAATAAATAATACAAAACAGACTACATTGCATGATAAGAGGAATATACATTAACTCATTTGAGCTAGTAATTAGGTATGTATTAGCTAGCTTACATGCGATTTACAGTAACTGCTATCATAAAAATACACTTATAAGCAGTATTAAAATTCTCTGTGCCACATATAATGTCCAACAACAAATATTTTAGCAGAATGCATATTTTACTCAGTATTATTGCGCTATTATTCTGTTCCGTTCCATCTGTTTAGCATGCATGCGCACAGCAGCACTCTTTCACGTGCATAAACCTTGGCCACTCCTGAGAGCAAAATGTATATATTTGCATGACTTTCTAACATTTACAGAAGAATAAATATACTTGTAACGTGTCAATTATGCACCAGGGACATATTCGCTGTTTGCCGTGGTGGAAGGATTTGAATCATGATCAATATTAGGGGTTGCTTAAGAATAAGCATGCACATCAAACCATCCTGACTCATTGAACTTGGATCAAATTAGTGAGATTGCGTAAACTTAAATTGTCGTTTATGAAACCGCTTGAGTCAGGATTGAGTTGTTAGGTTATTTCAAGTCAGATTTTGGACTTCAATCTCCTTCATTCATGAAACATCCCCCTGGAGTCATAAAATAACTGTTCTTGTTTTCCTAGGCCAGAGGAGAACTGAAGTAATCTGTATTGCATAAAACACTATATAAATGAAGGTGACTTGACTTATCCTACCCAGCTTGATGATCCCACAATCTTTCTACACTTTTTGGCAACTCATGACAGGCTAGTTTCTTCAAGAATGCAAACAGCGAGCTTTCAATCTGTGGGAAATGCACCCCAGGTCATCCAGGAATGTTGGGGTAGAAAAATATATGATCAACTACACAAATCACATCTCAGCAACTGTCTCATCAACAGTTTCATGCTTTATCACAGAGTTCCTCAAATCAGGCCCTAGAGGGCAACTGGCCTGCTGAGTGTAGCTCAAAAATACCTACCCTCCTTAAGATCAAACTAATCTACTGTACCTGTAATTGTCTAGTAACTCCAAAACCTTGATTAGCTGGTTCAGGTGTCTTCATGGTTATAACTAAACTCTGCAGGGCAGAGGCCCTCCAGGGTTGCATCTGAGGAACGCTGATATCATATCAGGTCTGGTGAACATCTGGTGTTGCCTGTTGTGGTGTACAACCTCACACATACTGTCTGTCAGAGGTTAAATGCAATTCCAACCTCCAGCCAAACCTTATTTAACAAGTGAGCCATTTCAGAGATGATGGGAGTGTTTGGGAAATCTGTTTATAAGCATACATTATTTTAGCCATTATGAATGTCTAAAAAACAAATGCTAAATTGTAACTATCAAAAACATTGAAGAAACGAACTACATGAAGCAGCTATTTGCAAGTGAAAATAGCATTATTTTCTTATTGATATGCTATTTACACTGTTAAAATAGAAATATTTTCTGCTGTTCATACTACTTATTGCAAATAGTGGCAATTATCTGCACCTCATAACATACTGAGTGTAAATTATAAGTTTTCTTAAAATTATGACACGGATGATAACAAATTGGGACAGTAACCCTACCCAATACATTTTCAACTTTGCAATTATTTTCCTTAAAGGGGGGGTGAAATGCTCGTTTTCACTCAATATCCTGTTAATCTTGAGTACCTATAGAGTAGTACTGCATCCTTCATAAATCCAAAAAGTCTTTAGTTTTATTATATTCATAAGAGAAAGATAGTCTGTACCGATTTTTCCCGGAAAAACACGAGCGGCTGGAGGCGTGACGTGTGGGCGGAGCTAAAGAATCACGAGCACGGATAGGCTTTTGCGTTGAGAGCATGTGGAAGCTGTGACATTACCGTGAGGGAAAAACCATCATCGAAAACAAACCATGGCTAACAGTCAGATTCAGCCGTTTATTTATGATCCAGAATCAGATCCCGAGGCTGAAACTGAACGAGAGCAGCAGCAGCAACGACTCGCTCCGAGCGGGGCTCGAACCCGGGTCTCCGGCATGGGAGGGGATGCACTAACAAGGAGGCAGAGATATTTTAAGCAGTTTTACTCACCGCCTGCGGTTCCAACACACGATTGTGACCCTTTTTCGTTGGGATTGCATCATCCTTAAGAAATAAACGATACGCAAATCTGTCGTCAAACTGGGCCTTGTTTGTAAAACAAGCATCTTCGAAATGCAGGGAACAAACACAAACACTTGCACAACTCCGCTGATGCTCTGTAAAAATAAACTCCATCTACTGGTCCCTTAATGCTGTTTTTTTTTGGTAATCTGTGCAGGGTTGTCTTGCCCTGGCAACCAAAAACACACTTCTTTTGTGACTTTTCGCGACGCTCTCGCTCTGATCAGTGAATCGCTCTGATCAGTGAAATGTCTGTGCTCAGCCTCGCTGTACGGGAGCGCGCGCTCTTCCAGCAGAAGTGCCTTAGGACCCATATAAGGAAATTCCGCTCCATCTAACGTCACACAGAGCCATACTCGAAAAAAACTTTCCGAAACTTGTGACAAACCGGAAGGAGTTTTTTGGGAACATAAATACTCCTTCAAACGTACAACTTAATTTTTGAAACTTTGTTCATGTTTAGCATGGGAATCCAACTCTTTAACAATGTAAAAAACTCAGTATGCATGAAATAGCATTTCATCCCCCCCTTTAATTTTTATTGAAAATAAATGCCTTTCTGATAAGATATTAGATTAGAAAAGGGACAAGTATGAGTTCAGGAAAAGGTGGATTGGAACTCGGGTTGATCATGTCAAATAGTCTGTGCTACGTGATTTACCACAAAAAGTTGTTGTTGGAGCATGAGTATTTTTTTTTTGAAAAGCTGTCTTTTGTCATGTTGTCTAGCTCAATCACAAGTTGGTGGGTGGAGTTAGTGTAAATGGCCTCTGCCAACAAGGTGGACTATTTGCACTTTGTGTAAATAGACACTCCAAATAAGGCAATATAAATTTTTAAGTTATATAACATATTATAACAGATAGTTATTAACCTTTAGCTCACTGGCCTCGTTTAAATGTACTTGCAATTGGATAAAATCATTTGCTTTATGAATACATCTTAAAAAATAAACATAATTAGTTGTCAAAAAATGAATTAAACTCAAACTGTCATATCTTGCCAGGTCGAAGAACGTTAGAAAAAATATCCATAACTCAAACAAAGCAACCATTCAAATGGCATTTAATTTTATACATGGACCGTGAAACATCTTTCCTTCCCCTGGTCATTTTAATCATGACCCTACCACTGCTTCCCTTGAGTTTTATGAGGCAGACAAATTTGGGGCAGCAATTTATCATGCACTGCAAAAAAAAAAAAACATTACATTAAGTGCTTAATTTTTATGTTACCAATTTTGCCATTTATTACAAATGTTTGCTGCTTTGATTATTTTGTCTGGTTATTTTCCATTACTCTGTGAGGGCAGGTGTGGGAGGACATAAAAATACCCCCCCCCCCCCCGACATCTCTCCATATAAATAAATCTACGTGATTTTTATTTTTATTTTTTTGTTGTTACCCAAAAGAGCCATTTTTGATTGTATCTTTACATTGCATTTGAGTGGTGCTGGAATGGACTGCAGAAAAGCTGGAGCCATGACCTTTTCCCCTAGTAGAGTGTGGCTTCAGAAATGACCTTATATAACTACATAATGCTGCACTCTAGTTAAACTGCTGTCAACTCTGTAGACAGAGAGATGAAACTACACACCCAGCACCCTGCTGTTAGACTGCATGAATCTTTGATGGCCAGTTAGCACTGCATAAAGACAGCTGCAGTCCTTTTCATTTGGCACAGTTTCCGGCAGGTCTCTGGCAGAATGCATTCTCTACTGCTAATGTACTCACTTTACTACAAAACTCTTTAAGCAGGTAATATGTATTTGACTGTATATTGTAAATGTTGATGTATGACAGGAATACAAGTTAAGGAATAATAACCTGAAGCAACTGAATGTACTAAGGGGTTGCAATTATCTTGTGGTGTTAGTTTTCAACAAAATGTTCATGTAAAAAAACACCCATTATTACCCACTATTATCATGTAAAAAAAAAACTGTGATAAAGTGACTGGAGGGGAGCAAGAAAGCTTATGATACCTAGTGAAAGCACATTTTCATTATGTCATGGAAATGTATTTGTAAAAGACATAATTTAAGTGCAGTGTGTAATAGTGCTGCAGTGATGGCATCTTTTTTTAGTTAGCTGCACCATGTTCTGCAAAAAAAAAAAAAAAAACATACAAATAACAAATAACCTTTGTAATTGTTACAGAAAATATGCTCTGTGTGTGATTCTTATACATACAACAGGAATTTAATGCATATGCACATATACACTGTATACAGTATGTATGACTAATGAATTTTACAGATTTAATGCAACTGAACTGAATCAATACTCAACTGACTTGGAGCTGCAGAATGACACTATTGACTGTAAGAGCTGCTTTACAGCAGATTGTGAAGTTGCTACTGTTGTAAAACTGTGAAACAATCTATATTGTATAAAGCACTTTAGAAATAAAGTTTGTATGCATGTTCAGAATAAACATAAACTGTAAAATGATATATAATTTCGGATAACAGGAAAATAATATGGCATAAAGGTACAGATGTTAATTCTGTATTAGTGCGTTTTTACTCATTTTATAATTATAAGAAAGTCTTCAAGGCTATGAAACAGGGACCATGGCAATTGTAGAAATTTAGGCTGATTTGGCTGTTGCTACTGGAATGGTGGGTCCATTAAAACTCATTCAGTCATCAAGTACTTTTCCCAGTTTATTTGTGCTGACATATAGGAGTAGACATTTCACAGATGGCAGTGATGGTAATTGTTGGTTTCTAAAACCCATAAACAAAACCATTAATAAAATACAAACACAATAGCAAACCTTAAATCATACATCTGAAATCAGCTTTAACAATCAAATGAGTATAACATTAAAGAGCTACTAAACATAACTAGAATTCAATATCATATCAAACACAATCATTTAAACTAAAACAAATCAAGAAGGAAACTTACATAATCAACAACGCAACGATTCCACACAAGCCATGTCTGAACAACAGCTTTTGGTTCAAACAAAAGGAGACTGAAACATAATTAGTAAGGGCCACAGGTGCTCTTTATCAAGACACAGTCAGCCAATCAGATCACAGCAGGATTTTCTACAGCCGCCCCCAAATATGTTAACATATTTGCATTTACAGAAAGTTCATGTGGTTGAATTATCAGAATCAGTCAATTCAGGAAGAACAATCAGACGGTTGACTGGACGAATTAAATATTTCCCTTTGCTGAAAATCTCAGCAACTCTCACTCTTCCATCAGAACTTGGCAAAATCTTACTGACAGTCCCTATAGGCCAGTGTCCCCGAGGAAGCTGAGGTTCCACAATCATGACGATAGCAGAAGGAGCTATAGGATTACCATCAAGTTCCCACTTTTGACGAGTCTGAAGACTTGGAAGATAATCTCGAACAAAACTGACCCAGAATCGATCCGCAAGAACTTGGCTGTGTCTCCACTTTCTACGGGTAAGTAGTTCTGAATCTGCATACATCACTTGAGGAAGAGATGCATCTCGCCGCCCCATCAGTAGGATATTTGGTGTGATTGGATCAGGGTCTGAAAGATTTGAAGATACATAGCCAAGAGGTTTTGAGTTTAACAACTCCTCAATTTCAACGAGCACTGTATACAAAACTTCCTCTGAGACTACTTGTATTCCCAGAACTACTCGTAATGCCGTCTTAACAGACCGTATCTCTCTCTCTCCCAAGTACCTCCAAAATGGGGAGAATATGGCGGATTGAATGAGAATTTAATTTGCTGTTGGGCTAGTATCTCTTGGAAGGAAGGACTAAGCTGCGAAAATGCCTCCTGGAGTTCTCTTTCTCCTCCCTTGAAATTAGTTCCTTGATCAGATACTACTTCATAGGGCCTACCTCTACGGGCTACAAATCTTCAAAGAGCCAAGAGGAAACTGTCAGTATCCATACCAGAGAGGAGTTCAAAATGAAGACACCGTGTCGTCTGGCATTTGAATATAATGCCCCACCTCTACTCATGTCGGCGACCTACTTTGATGGTTAAAGGCCCAAAACAATCCATACCTGTCGACCAAAAGGGGGGCTTATACAGGCGAAGTCTGGAAACTGGTAGATCAGTCATTCTAGGAACTGAAGGCACACCTTTCCACTTCCTGCATTCAAGACATGATCTCTGAATCTTCTTTATTAACTGTCGCCCTCTCAGAACCCAGTATTTCCGACGAAGCTGAGCGAACACTCTTTGTGGTCCTGGATGGCACAGAGTGGAGTCATAATCAGCAACCAAAAGTTTGGTAACATTATTCTTAGGATCTAAAACAATTGGATTAATAGATTCAAGATCCAAATCCTCACTCTGACGAAGTCGTCCACCCACTCTTATTAGCTCTGTAACGGGATCATACTCTGGTGCCAAACCAACTAAACGGCTGTGTGAGGGAGCTCCATGACCGTTTTTTAGCAGTTTATATTCCTCAGGGAAATCTTCCACCTGTGCTTGACGCAAAAGACATAATTCTGCTTGTGTTTGAGAAGGTTTAGTCTCAGCTCTTAAGTCCAAAGAGAGGTTCTCAACAGTTGCTTCAATCAACTCTGACCAGGTATTGAATTGAGATGCATCGTACTTGAGAGAGTTTACTGATGCTTGATTAAGTCCACAAAACAAAGGTTTTCTCAGCTCTGTCCCAACCTCCTCTGTTCTTAAGGCTGGAGATTTTGGCCATTGCTGATAGGGCAAATATAGAAAAGGTGGTCCTTGAAACCAAGAACTGGTTGCAGACAATTGATCAAGTCTCTTGCCTCGAGTGATGTCATCTGCTGGATTACTTACAGTGTCAACATATCTCCAGTGATCCGGTCTAGTATACTCAAGAATCTCCGTAATGCGGTTTGCCACAAAGATCTTGTACCGGCAGGATTCGGACTGGATCCAGGTCAACACAGTTGTGGAATCAGACCAAAGTGTCACCCTTTCAACATCCAAGGTGAGTTCCTTTTGCAACAGGTTCGCCAGCTGAGCCCCGGTCAGAGCAGCACATAGTTCCAAACGAGGAATAGAAATGGTCTTCTTTGGTGCTACCCTTGAACGAGCCATAACCAGAGATATAGAAATCTCACCATTTCCGTTTACCAGACGCAAATAGGAAACTGAACCATAGGCCTTTTCGGATGCATCGCAGAATATGTGAAGCTCTCTGATGACTGGATCTTCCCAATTCGTTCTTGGACCATACCATCGAGGTACTTGGAGCTTTACCAAATCTGGCAACTCTCCTTCCCATGCCTTCCAAGCTGCCTTGATTCCCTCCGGGATATCTGGATTATCCCATCCTCTGTTAGGTTTCATCCATAATTGTTGCAGAAGAACTTTAGCACGTGTCGTGAATGGAATGATAAAACCCAGAGGGTCATACTGGCGAGCAAGTATACGATATATCACTCGCAAAGTTAGGACAGTATACTCCACTAGACGGTGCTTATAGCTCAAAGTATCCTGCAAGCAATGCCAACTTAATCCAAGAGTTCCCTCGCATGGATCTGTGCAGTCATGACTTAACCCCAGGTTGGTCTCTACTGAACGAGCTTCGGCTGGTAAGTGGTCAGTCACAGAGACATGGTTACTGGCCCATTGTCGAACCTCAAAACCTCCTTCAGCCAAGGAAGAACGCAATTTCATAAGCATCTCCTTGGCCTCTTCAGTAGTTGGAAAACTTTGTAGGCAATTATCCACATAAAAGGAATGCAAGACAGAAGACTGAACATCTTGAAATTCGACTGGAAGATTCTGAACACATTTCTGGAGAGCATATATGGCACAACAAGGGCTACATGTAGCACCAAAAGGCAAGACCTGCCATTCATAGACATCAACTGGATCATTTCTTCTCATGTTTCGCCACAAAAAACTTAGCAAAGGAGAATCAGAAGCCAGGAGACCAACTTGATGGAACATTGATCTAATGTCTCCACTTATCGCAACTTGATGTTCTCTAAACCGAAGTAAAACTCCAATCAAGGTAGGGCCTAGAACCGGTCCAGGTAACAAATAGGCATTTAAACTCTCTCCGTGATACTGATAGGAACAATTAAATACCACACGATGCTTGCCATTATGTTCTACAAGATGGTGGGGAATATACCAAGATTCGTCACTGAGATTAATCTCATTTAACTTTAGTTTCTTAACATATCCAGCTTCAATGAGCTTCTGAATCTCTTTCTCATAAATAGCTGCCTGTGCTGGATCCTTAGCTAGATGTCTCTCCATTCGACGCAAAGCCGGCATTACTGCCTCTTGAGATGCTTTAAGGACTGGTGCATTCTCAACTCGAAGTAAAGGAGTCGCATATTTTTTGATTCCGTTCATTTCTTCTAGCTTTGTTTTCTCGTCTAGACATTTGAGAGCTTTCTTATCTTGTTTAGACCGCAGAGCATGCTTTGGATTCTGAGAGAAAGGAATTACGTCAACTTGCCATAACTTCTCCACATCTTTATGCAACTGATCCATGGAGAGAGATGCCTGGAAGAAACACTGAGCCGTGGAATTAGTCTTCTCACCCAAGGAAGTAGGTCCATGTAGTACCCATCCCAGTCGAGTATGCAAAGCGGCTGGACTTCCAGGAGGACCAAAACGTACTCGCTCTTTGGAGCAAAGAAGGTGAGGATGATCAGATCCCACTAGTAACAAAGGTTTAACTCTCTGAAACTCCTCCAGAGGGAGGCCTCTTAGATGTTGGTAGCGTCTCTGTAGGACTTGCACAGGATAAGTTTGTTCAGGTAAGTCAATCATTTGAGCAGTAAATGCACCTTGTATCTGGTATTTACTTTGCTTGTGAGAAGCTGGAGATATGGTAAAATAAACCGTTGCACCTTCAATTTTCTCTGTGTCTTGTCGAATGGTTCGAAGAACCAATGATTCTGCCGCCCCATGAAGACCTAAACTCTCTGCTGCAGAAGACATGAGCATAGTTCTCTCAGAACCATCATCTAGGATAGCATACGTCTCCAGAGTCTTTCCTTTGTGGCTCAGAACTACCCTCACAATTTTCAGAAGAACAGAGTTCGGACCACTTGATCGGCTCAAATAAAATATCCTAGAATCTGGTTTGCGAACATTTACTTCATGCAGTACTCCTAAGTGACGATCTTGACACAATGGACATTTTCCTCTTAAGTCACACTTAGATGATCTATGGGCCCAACCACATCTCCAACAACGATTATTGTCAATAATCCATTTCCGTTTGGCTGCCGTATCGAAGCTCTGAAATTCAGGACAATGACTGAGATGATGATCATTACTGCCACAGCTTGCACATGACGGTTTAAGGCCCTCCTTCTTGCCGTGTCGCAGAATTTCGTGGTTTGCAGTTTCAGAGTTCCTTTTTTGAGTTGGATCAACTTCTTGACTTATGCCATGAAGAAATGTAGCTGTGTGATATTGGGACTTGGTAGGCCTTGCTTCTCTTACCTGATACTTTTTCATACCTTTAGACTGTTCAAACACTTGGGTAGCTAGATTCTGACAATCTGATTCTTCTTCCAACCAAACTGAAAAATTCACCAAGTTGTAGGACTGGTCTGGTCGGGTGGTTTTGGCATATCTTGCAAAACTAGCAACCTGATGTGCTGGAAGTTTACTGAGTAACTGATGGACATGTGATGCACAGGATAATTCCTTTGCTCCTTCTTCATGATCCCAGGATTGAAGCATTCCCACAAGAGCTTGAACTCGTACAGCAAAGTCACCGAATCCACCAGAATCTCCTGAACGTACAGCGGGTAAGTTCTTAATTGTAGCAATCTCTCGCAGCACCAACTGGTGAGGTTGCCCATATCTTTTCTGAAGAGCTTTTAAGGCAGTAGTATAAGGCTGGGAATGATGGGCATAAGCCAAGGCCAGAAGTCGAGCTGCCTCCAACTTCAAATGATCAAGAAGAATATGATACTTGTATTGCTCAGTTTCCTCTGAGGGTAACAAATTATTTAAAGCCATATTCAGCATGGCAAACTCATGGGGGTCATCACTCTTCAAATATGGAAATGAAAGTCTTTCAATACGGGCCGACCTGGAGGGATGTAGAGCTGTCATACTTGCGTGGGGCACATTCACGGGTGAATGAATAGACATATGCTGGTTAGGGACCATCATTTGCATTCCAATTGGGGATAATGCAGTTATTGGATTTACATCTCTTTGCTGCCCCTGCTCCAGAGGTGCTGATGCAGTGGTTATAACTCTGGGTATCAAAGGATTCTGATGAGACATAATAGAAGGATTATCTTGCTGCGGTACAGTACTAGTTGTCTGCTGTTCTAAAGAAGTTTGATGTGAATGACCAAGAGAAGCATAAGTAAATCCAGCTGATAAATCTCTAGTAGGCAATGTTGCAACCCTTGAAGGAACTGGCAGAACATTCTGGATATGAGCTGGATATAATACTGGATACGAATAATCAGGTAGATATGGAGGCCTTAAAAATCCTCCATTTGGAGGGAAAGTTGGCCAACTTGGAGGCATCCACTGGTGACCAGGCATACAGAATGCATTTCCCTGCATTTGATCAAGTGGCCAAAGGCTTTGGTCCCTTCCTACTTGTTGATCACTGGGATAAAAACTGGGATTCATTTGATGATGACTGACTGAAGATGAAAGACCATTACGTTGTTGCTGAGTTAAGCCTTCACCCATTACATTTGGATGCATTAAAGGTGGCCTGAGGTTATCTAGGAGTGGAACTGAGAGCCTAGTAGGCGAACATGGATCAGAAAGATGCTGGTGTTGTCTCTCTGATGGCCCTCTAGTGGTGACTGCTGAGGAAGTAGGCATTGAGGAGGTAGATGGCACATACTGAGATGGGGGCAAAGTATTTTGTCTCTGAACTTTTGATGGTGTAGAAAGCACATTATCCTGCTTGGTTTGATGTCGTCGCATACATTCACTCAACTCATCCACAATCGAATCTCTGGCGTTCATCTCATTTTGCTGGATCTCATCTTGCTGGTTTGCTTGTATGGGGATATGACCAGGGGATGCTTGAATAGAACTGCATTCAGAACCAGTAGAAAATGAAGAACTTCTTTTCCTTTGCATATCCTTCATCATGTGTCCCACATCCAACAACATTCCTTTCATTTGTTTAATCTCCTCAGACAAAGACTTCACCTCATTTTGAGTAGCAGTAATGGAAGCTCCCTGTGATGCAACCAAATGGCTCAAATCTTCTGGCTGGTGTGCCAATTGTCCAGCTGGATGCATTGAAGGATTTAACTGAGTCATCATATAATCTTCGTGCCATCTTGGAGGTTTTACAATCCTTGATGAACGTTTAGGTTTCACACAGTCATCCTCAGTCTCCATTCCAGTTGCCTTTCCGGCTCGAAGGACCATGTAGAAATTTAGGCTGATTTGGCTGTTGCTACTGGAATGGTGGGTCCATTAAAACTCATTCAGTCATCAAGTACTTTTCCCAGTTTATTTGTGCTGACATATAGGAGTAGACATTTCACAGATGGCAGTGATGGTAATTGTTGGTTTCTAAAACCCATAAACAAAACCATTAATAAAATACAAACACAATAGCAAACCTTAAATCATACATCTGAAATCAGCTTTAACAATCAAATGAGTATAACATTAAAGAGCTACTAAACATAACTAGAATTCAATATCATATCAAACACAATCATTTAAACTAAAACAAATCAAGAAGGAAACTTACATAATCAACAACGCAACGATTCCACACAAGCCATGTCTGAACAACAGCTTTTGGTTCAAACAAAAGGAGACTGAAACATAATTAGTAAGGGCCACAGGTGCTCTTTATCAAGACACAGTCAGCCAATCAGATCACAGCAGGATTTTCTACAGCAATAATTTAGTGACCTGATTTCAGCTCTAGTCATTCTGGATATTCTCAACCACCTTCATAACTTCATAACTTCAAGCTAGGATACTTTAATAAAAAGCATGTTTTATCTTTTTGTAATGACATATTTACATATATTTTCTATTTTTAAAAAAATTATAGGAATGTTTATGTTGGTGAAAGTAGTTCTGCTGACTGGAAATGTACATCTTCTCTTCATTTTGTATTGCCCCTTGATACAAAATATGTGCTATCCCTTTTCTTTGCCATTGCGCACATTAATTCAACTGTTAACATACTGTGACATACTTGGAGCTCCACCAAATCAAACATATCAAAGTGAAGACATACCAAACAATTGAACCCTGTCAAGAGAGAGGTACAGTTTTTCATATCTTGTATCGGATTCAGGCAAAATAAAAATTATCTGCTGACAAATACGCAGATGCAAAGGTGTGAAAACCCTTTAATTAAAATCTGCCAGAGTCGGAAGTTATTAGCCATTAGTTAGTTAATAGTTAACTAAATTTAAGTTACATAAGTTTTCTTAAAAACAACAACAAAGACAAAGTATTTGTGCTTCTGACAGGACATCAGAGTATACCATTTTGGGGGAACGCATCAAGTTCGATTTTTGTTGCGATATCATGTGACGATTGAGTTTATAAACCTTAATCAGGTCCAAGGTTCAAAGGCCTTGTAACCAGCTGCTCTGAAAAAAGGTTTTGTTTAATCTCTTCTTTTGGTCTCCTATGCGAACGTGGAAAGCTGTCATAATGTGTTCTGAGGCAGTCGATCACTTTAATAAAAACATACTTCTTATACTGTATATTTACAGATGGACAGAGTGTTCCTTAAAATTATTTGTTATGAAGAAATATTATTTTTATTGTCTTTAGTGTACTTAAACTGGGAATACAAAAGTAGACAAAATACACAAACAACAACAATAACAACAAAACATTCACAACATTTTATGGCATATTGTGAGAATTATAGTACGGACCAAATAAAATGGATATGATATATATGATATATATAAATAAAATAAAGTTTTGCAACATATATTTTACTTTTTTTTCTCATCATAACCATTTTGAGTGAAATGTCAGAGACACAATAGAGATGAATGTCTTACAAATTTAAGCACAATGACAGTTTGAGCTGACATGAACACAGTCTGTTTTGAATACATTCCAAAGCGCATCAGTGGTGGCGAGAAAATCTTGGCTTACATTATTTCAACATTTGAATTCATTTATACATTACATATATTAATTGCACAGCATTCATAGAGTATTATTTCATTCTGAACAGCCAGTAAGTGTAAAGCAGCTGTACTGTACTGTAAGGGATAATGTACAGTCAGATGGTTGTTATTACAGGATAAACCCAGGTCATGTATCATACTAAAGGATTTTATTCAGAAATAAGGACCAGCTGAATGTACTGTACATTATCAAGACAGCAAAGTAACCTATAGTGAGAACACTTAAATTCAGTTCAGGTTTAGTGCTTCATGATCTTTAGCTTGTTGATAGTTCATGGATCAGTACTATAGCTCATCATCAGTCAGCTTTTATGGGCTTTGAACCTTCATATCAGTAACAACTTGACCACACCACCCTGTTTCACACCCTCGTCCAGATATGACATTAAGCAAATTTCATTATAATCATCTCTTTATTCTTATAGTAAATAACAACTTGTTATTTAAATCAGCATAAATTAGCATCTCACACTACCATGATGTAAAAAATATCCATTATAAAACGGATAGTTCCGGTCCTTGATTCTGATTGGTTGAGGCAAGTTCGAAGCTGTTGTAAATTACTCTGCTTCCCAGACAGCAAGCAGTTTCGGCCCAGATCTGGCCCACATTTGGCCCACATGGATTTCACGTGGGCCAGATGTGGGCCGGTTCTGGGCCGAAATTGCTTGCTTTTTGGGTTGGCATCCTGACTAACAACGCCCCTTAGCTGTTATACATTCACTGTAAACCACAGCTTTTTGGGGCTTATTGCTTTATTAAATCATACAATATATATATCTTTTTCACATTAGAATATTGAGAATTGAGGGCACTGTGGCAAAAAAATAAAAGTCACAGTGCACAAAAAAAAATAAAATAAATAAATATATATATATATATATATATATATATATATATATATATATATATATATATATATATATATATATATATATATATATGCTCATCTCTTTATTTTGTGTGAAATATGACTAGAAATGTTTCGTTTTCGTGAGATTCACCCTATTATGTATCTAAAGCAATGGTATTTATTCATTTGAAGAGTGCATTATAGTTTCTGGGCCACTGTAAAGGGTTAAATCATCTTTGGCCAGACGTCAAATGCTCTCTGATTCCCCACAGCGATCAGATGAGAGAGCTGCACGTTTCTCTGCGAGTCTCGGGTCCATGTTGGCGTTGATCTGCTGGGTCATTTCAGGCCACGTCTGTCCGATCACAGGGGCAAACGCTGACATTACAGGCAAATCTAATAAAGGACATACAAACAGACTGTGTTGCAGCTTCGAGGTGAGTCATTATTTCCTGTGTTTGACGTCTGTGTGAAGTAAAACGGCAGTGCTTTGCTGTAAAATGTATCCGTGTTAAACATCGAGAGCCAAGTGCAACTCGGTATCGCGCCGATAGATATAAAGCTGCCATGAAACGTCATAGCGATTATTTAATGTTTCACGTGTGTTTTCAAGCGGATGTGGGTTTCTGTACTTTTAGAGTCTTTCGGCAAAACCATTAAGAGTCGTGAAGGCATTTGAAAACATCACCTTAGCCTGCTTTACCCCGAAGCAAAAACAATCCTTGTTGACATTCATATGAATGTTTTCTGGAATGTCATTAAAACAATATCCTTCATGTAGTGCTCTGCACTGTTGTTGTCGTTGCTGTTGCTGCTAAAGTTATGGTTGCACGCATACGATCATGCATTCGTGCATGCGTGTATCCCTTTGCAAACTTTAGTCAGATGTTACAAGAAACTTTTATGACATCCGACCGCTTTTTGCTCTTAAATGCGTTAAGAGCTGGCCAGTGTTATTTGACTGGCTTAGGGGCAGAGCCCAACAGTTTGACCCACTTACAGAAACTGCATCCTTTCAACATATTCTTGAAGAAATATCATCATAATTTACCAGTACGTGATTATATTAGCCCAAAACTGCCCAAAATACAAATATTGCCTTTTAATCTGGCTGCATGGTGTGATTACTAAAACAATTTTTTACATTTGTGCATACAGGAGTAGGCCAATTATGTTATATCTGTAATGATTTACTTTGTTTGCAATGTAATACTAATATACTGTGCTTATTATTTCTGTAGAATGCAATATGTGTACTTTTATACATGGAATACCCAGATGACCTTCTGCATTTTGCCAAATATGCAGTATGCAACAACAACAGGCTGCATGGAGTAAAACTGTATCTGTGAAATATAAACTGTATGCATGTAACTGTAAACTGTATGTACTATATTTAAAATTTTATTGTGCCCATTAAACGGAAAGTGTTTGCTGAATTAAAAATGCAGCATATATAGTTTGTGACTACAGTTTACGTACTACTGATTGAAATACTTGTCATTGCATAGAGCACAATATGCATAAAAAAATGTGTTTTGCATGAAGCATACAGAACGTTTTATTCTAGTAGTCCATGACATGTATCTGAACGTAAGAAATAGCCAAATCTACTTCTATAAATGCAATCATTCAGTAAGGGACAAACGATGCAGTGAACAGGTTATCACTTTTCTGTGTGTAACTGAATAAGCGATATAAAGATTTATAATAAAGTTTTTTAACAGGCAAGCAGAAGGAAAGGGGATGTTGAAATATGGAGACTATTAGTGTTCCTCTTGACTCTCTGTAGATGAGAATTTCTCTGCAGCTGTAGGGTTATTTCAGGTCAGCTGTGTGCCATGTGGATTGGTGAATCCATTTAAAAGCCTGGGCAAAACTGCAATCGGCGAGATGAGTCTTTGTAACAAAGTGCATTTCATGTCAATTTACCATCAAGGCTGACTGCAACCTTTTGTAGATCTACTTGCACTGGAAAAGGGGATGCAAGGATCTCTTTGTATGATATGTCTTCTAGAAGTATGGTGAATATGTATGCAGAATATACTGTACATAGAATAGTCAAGTTTAAATGAGGTGACCTGTGAATGTATTTAGTGAGACTGCTTTGGACCAATTAAAGATTTAAACCTCATCGCCCCCTATAATACACCAGGCGCAAAGCAAATGCATTTGTGCCCATATGTGCACACATGGGCATGCTGATCTAAAAAAGATGTGTTTAGGCGCATTGCTATTTTGAGGAACTGAAAAGTTCTGTAGTCTGGCGCAATATAAGTGCGCTAGTAATATTTGCCTAAAGGCAGGTGTACAATGTGCATACACTTTGCTCATTACACATACTGGGACGGACAGCAGCAAACAAACATTAAAAAAAAATCTTCGGTGTGAGAGACCCGAGTTCAAATTCACTGTGAGACACCAATGTGTCCCTGATCAAGACACTTAAACCCCTAGTTGCTCCAGAGGTGTGCGACCTCTGACATATTTAGCAAATGTAAGTCGCTTTGGATAAAAGCGTAAGCTAAATGAATAAATGTAACCTGCCATGGCACGAGCACAAATGGCTTTTAAAGAGGAGACTCTGATTGGTTTATTGCACGTTACGCCCAAAAAACACCCATTATTCATTGAGAGAATAGGGACAACACATTTAGATCATGCGCCTGGGCACACCGACCGTTTTCACGTCCTTAAACTAGCAAAAGTGGATTCGGACATGTCCTGAGTGTACCTGCGCCATGCACTTTAGACCATGTGCTTAAATCGTTAAAATAGGGCCCCATAAATTCTTGGCTAAAAATGCAACATGGAGGAAACTCTCGTTTTGGCGGTTTAGTGGCATCCTGCAACATGCAGATAGACTCAAATGTCAAAACACAAATTACAGATTTGAACTTGCCATTTGTCACTTGTGCTTAGGGGAGCATTGCATACTGTAATCACTCACAAAAATAGCTTCTTGAGAACACACCCAACAAAACAACTTCTTGTAAGATATCTCCGTAAAAACCTTTGGGACTTAGGCTGTCTAGTCTTTCATCAACCTTCTTGTGTCATTACTTGTCACAACAATGTTTTCATGTCTTTCAAAGTTGCTTAGCCATTCCCAAATCTCTCCTCAAGGTTGCCCACATAGTAATTACAGCATTTGTTGTTGCTATCAAATTCCAATAGTAGCATATCTGTGGTATGTGTGGAATAGTATGCTCCCCTACTACTAGTAATGTTTTCGCAGTGTGTGTACAGTGTGCAGATTTTCTGTATGAATGGAATACCCTGATGACCAAATAAAATAGCCAAAATGTGCACCAGAGCACACACAATATGCCCAACACTTGAAGGATGTTGTAACACATCCTCCTTGAACATGATACGGATATGAATGCAACACACATGTAGTGTAGTGTACTATACTGTAGAATTAAATTATTAAAATATACATTTTTAAAATAGTTTTCCAACTGTGTGGACTGCAGTCTATACTATTTATTAGGGCCAGAACAATATATAGTTTTGCCGATATTATCAGCTGATATGAGCCTTTCACCGATATATCGGTAGTGAATGTGGTGCAAGTTACATTGTAACTTGACCATATGACAGCTTAAATCTTATTTGATTGAATGAAACAAAAAAATATGCAAGACAAAATAAAATATTTTGTTAATAAAATAATATATATAATTATATTTATATATTATTATTTTTTTTTTTTTCTTCTTCAAATAAAATAATGGGGCTTTTTTATTAATTAAAAATAATCTGATTTTAGAGCTAGCCAATGAACACATTTTAACCATGCTTGGGTCGGCCCACATAAATGAGCAAAAATTCTTTACATGTCTTGAAATAATAATTTCTAAACATTAAACATTGACTATCATGCTTTATTAACCTGTTTTTCATTGTTTCTCATTAAAATGAAAGTAAATGGTGTAGATGACATCACTAATGTAATATTAAAGCACATTGTAACGCAGTCTTACAAATAATAAATAAGATCGGAGATTAAAATAATAGCAGATTTGTCTCATTTTAAATGAATAATAAAAACTGAGATAAAATTTTCTTAAACCAGAATAAATTAGTGAACGAACTCTATCGCACACCTGTAAGTGATAGGTGCATAGAAAATGAAGACCAGGTGGGTCGTATCAACATATAAATGCCAGTGGAGACGTAGAGGTGTACATATTCACAGTAAGTGTAAAAAAAAAAAAAACAAAGTTAGGAAACTATACAAAGAAAAAAGAAATTAAAAAAGTAAAAATAGACACTTAACTCAATGCCCACTTTGATGTATAAAAAACAAAAGAAAAAACAAATTGCTACAGGCAGCAAAACATAGACATATACACTTTAAGCAGTATGGCCCCACCTTTTCTTCCAAGGTTCAGTTTTGACTGCAGTTTAGACTGGCTTATATAGCCTAAGACAGGCTCATTACACACAAGACGATACCAACTACAGGGGCATCAATACCAGAAATCTTTGAAGCATAGACACAATTTATCAATTAGCCAGTTAGACTATTAAACTTCCAATTAAAACATAAATGCAATTCTTCAACATAAGCAAAATGTAAACAACACCATAAGTCATCTCTTCATGTCTACATCACCAAGAGATAAGTACAAATGGTTTAACCCAACACAAGAAAAAGAAAAGCTGTAGTCCTGCTTCTTCCATTGAGTAGTCACATGACCAAGATATGGTGAGTATGCAGCATGCCAGGTAACTGTTTGCAATGTGGAGATAAATACAGACTTGAAATAATAAATAACACATAACTACACCTTGTCTATGTGTGGTTAATGTAAAAAAAAACAAAAAAAAAAAACAATTCAAATATCAAAGGGGAACTAGACATAACATGATATATGCTCCTATCTGCAATAAACACAAACCGCATGCTATCTTTGACTGTATTATAAATGAATATTAAAGGATTATGAACCAGATGAAACATAGTTGTATCTTAAACCTAATAAACTACAACCTTGAAATACAAAATACAACTGACACCAGAAATACAAAAACATTAGTAGCAGCTTTCACATGCTCCCGTCATCACACGTGAGTGTTGCATTCTTTAACATTCCACCTGGAAACAAAAATCCTGTGGTGCCAAACCCCATCATGAAAGAAGAAAGCCATCGATTTTGTGACGATGAATGCTTATCAGGATCAATTAAACGTTGGATAGTCAAAAGTATGTAAAAAATGTAAAGTTCATGGCATAGAATCTTTAAAATACATCTGAGAGTTTTACACACCTGTCATTGTGGCGACATTTCCACGCCCTGAAACGTGATGCTGAATGAAACTAACTGTTATTGGTTGTTTGACATGTTGGCAACGGCCTCATGGGTGGGCCTTAAGCCAATGAAAGCTGCCATAGATTCCAGACCTACAGCCATCAGTCTGAAGGTCTTGCTACTCGAGACTATGGACATTTCTCAACTATTTAACGTTCCAAGCTGACTGTGTTTAACTGGATACTTGGCAAGATGGCCATTTTGACAATTTTGTATGTATTTGAATATTTTAGCGCAGTTAGACACTCATTTTGGTATTTGTGGCTCACAAGCTGTTTGCGACTGAGTGCCGGCCAGCTTGTGCACTCCGCTAATATAGATCAGTGGTGGTGCGCGCGCTTTTGGTGTAAGTGTGTAACCTGCTGGAATGACTAATATAATGTGCAATACAAGCACTATGTAACCGGGAGTGAGAATACGGGACTGAATGTCATGTTATTGCCTTTGTCACTGGTAACAAAACCGATTGGCTCTAAATTGGAAAGTAGTGAGACTGATTTTCCGGTCACCGATCCGGGCCGTTCATGAGGAAAAGCGTCTGATTCTGATCCATGGCCAATCGGTGCATCTCCTATTAAGATACAAAATCCATTTATTTCCATCAAGTCGGTGTGATATTTCTCATGATTCTGTACACAGTTCCGTCTTTTTACAAACTGTAATTGAATGTAAAAAATGTTTGATTTATGTGTCCTTATCTTAACCTCCCTAAACTCATGTCTGGCATATTCTGTGGCCCGCCTTGTGTTCCAATGACTGTAAATCAATAATTCCTCAAATTCCTCTGGATTTCTGCATTTCTAATACAGTAGTCGTATTCATGTGGCAGAGATTGTTTTCTGTTCCATAAAGGAATGGATTTAATTTCAGAATCGTATTAGGAAACACAATTTGGCGGCTTTTCTTTCATGCCTAGTTTAATTTAGCTCTGTTTAAAAAAAAAAAAAAAAAAAAAAAAAAAAACAAGGTCTGTGAAAGGTTCTCTGAAGATTCACTTGTGGAAAGTGAAAGCATTGTAATTTCCTCAGGCTAAATTCTTCTTTGTCTATATCGTGCATTAGTTCACCTAAAAACAGGTAAGTCTGGTTTGCTTGCATGCATTTTTGTGTAGGAGTAGTCTGTGTGTCTTCATAACCAGACTGGGCTGAATACAAAATGGTTTTACACTGGGAAATGTTTTTGTACTGTGATATTCTTTGCATTATGGACACAATACTAGCAAAAGGGGGTGGTAGTAAATGTTGAAAATAGTGAAAATGTATGAAAATGGCTCCATACAAATCCCTGAGCAAACCTATGGTTTTTCGTTCCTGAATAAATTTGTGTATTTGAATAAATTAGTTAAGTGAATGATTTAAATTTTGTGTAAACCATGATGCATCAGATCTTTGAACATGCTGTTTTCTATAAGCATCCAGCTATGACCCCAGAAGCTGCGTAGCATAATGTTAATGTACACTGACTTCAACCTTGGCTGTGTGATACATTTTGTAATGTAAACTTCATACTATAATGTACTTTCTAACATTTTTGTTTGTGTTGTGTATGCTGTTTCCATGAAGTTGAATTTGAGTATGCAAATACTGAAGGACACATCTGGTCTGCAAAATGTTTTTCATCTGGTGTGCGACTAGCTTGAGAAGTTGTAAGTAATGTGTGTAAGCAATACATAACTATAGACGGTAAACATCTTGCTAGATTTTGGGTATGAGCTCTTTCCTCTAATGTAATTTTAGGAAAATTCTGTGTTTCTCTGTATAAATATGTGTAGTGTTTTTTCATTTGATAATCGTAAAGTTTGAGAGGGGCAGATTTATTAATCTTATCTTCTGATATCGATTCATCAAAATGAAGTCATTAAATCCAGAAAAACAATATATATTGTATTATTATATGCTATATTATTATAAGTAAAGTATAAGTATTATATATATATAAGTAAAAATAGAATTTTTCTTAGCGATAGATGATATTTAGGATTTTAGCGATATGCTATTTCTACACTAAGTGCATGTAGCTTTAAAGTGATAGTTCACTTTCAAATAAAATTTTGGTACGTTTTAGCTTACCTCAAGGACAAATAAGATGTAGGTGTCTTCGTTTCCGCAGTAGTTCCCATTTTTATATTTTTAGGTCAAACCGTTCTTGTCTGTGACTCATATAATGGATGTGTATGGTCACCACCTCGAAGTCCAAATAAAAAAAATTCCCCAACGTAAGTACACATTGATGACCTAAGACACAAAACGAGCGGTTTGTGTAAGAAAATGAACATTATTTATATAGTTTTTTACCTCTTGTACACAACCATGTCCAACTGATCTGAGGGCGCGTGTGCTTCCTGTTGTGTGACGTGTGCACGGGCTCTGGTCTGCGGAAGCGCGGAAAGTGCCGGAAGTGACCTCACGCGCATGCATGTCACTCATTGTTTACTGTTTACCACACAATATGCCACCATTAGGGCTGGGTATTGTTCAAAATCTTTCGATCCGGTGCCAATTTCGATACCTCAGTTTCGATACCGGTTCCTAACGATACTTTTTTTGATACCATATGTTTTGAAACCCATTTCAACATCAACACAAATACATTAAACACAAAACTTTTATTTTTCACCTAAATTAAAACAAATTCTGGTAACACTTCCCAATCAGGATAACATTATTAATACAACTGTTTGTGCTTTTTGGATTGGGGTGCGCCATTCAAGGGCGGACTGGGACCAAAAAGTTGCCCTGGACTTTCTGGCCCACAGCAGCCCACCACATCACAACGCAAACGCCCCTGTTCTGATGTCATTTATTAATTTAATATTTAAGTAAACAGTTTGGGGATTTTAACCAATAGGGCAACTGATCCTCCGTTGAAAAAAAAAAAAAAAAAAAAAAAGAACAGCAGCTGTTCATTTAGCGACTCCTAGTGAGCGATACATGCTCATCAAGACACAAATATTCCTCTAGAACTCACACTTTGCATTCAGTTAGCAGATCCATACGAATCATGCATGAAATATAAGTTTATAAATTCAAACGATAGCTTTATGTGTTTTAGAGATGAATTTGAAGTCTTTATTCATTCGAGATGTTCAATAATAGATCATCTTTGACTCGGTAAGTTCATGATCCGATTAGTGAACCGATGATTCTTTTGAGTCAATCTTTTAAAATAATCATTTATTTTGTTTAACGAAACCAGTGTGGAAACCAGTGTTTCACAGACTGGATAGATCTGAGGGGCAGGGCTCGCAAAATCATTAGCCCCACGTCCTGGGGCTATTGTGTTTTCCAGTCCGATGGGCTATCGTGAATAGTGATGTAAAATTCCTAACTTGTTTCGCGTTGTTCACTCGCTTGAAGGGGTGAAACAAATCGTATCGTTTGCACTTGTTTCTACATATTGCTGATTCAAGCGTTGTAAACAATTCGCGCGCGTTCGGAGCTTGTGCTCACTCATTCAAAGCACATGCTGCGAGCAGCATTTCAGACAATGCGCGTACAGAGAATTAATTCATCTTTCGCGTGTCGTAGCTTCTGAATGAACATACACACACAATTATATAAAAATAATTGTCTCTGCAAGTATTCTCGTAAACGCAGTCGGTTGTGTTTTAATTGAACGTATACAGTGGCCTGCTGCTTAGAGAAATTCACTGTACCGGATAAATCTGTCTCTCGCTCTGTTTTTTAGACTACATGAAAGGGGGCATGTTTCATGATACGCAATGGAGTAGACCAAACTAAACAGGGAGGGAGGGCAAAACACTCATCCAAACAAATGTGCCGGCTTTGGTTGCAATACTCTTATCGCATATGTTGCACTTTGCTGACTCGGCATCCACTTTTATAAAGTGTAGCCACACTTTAGACCTCTTTGGCATTGTAAAATGGAAACGTTTTGAGAAAAAACAACTACACTTGTGTTGTGTGACTGCGAGTATCTTCAGTTTATACGTGGCAAACAAAACACAACGTGCAAAATGCTGCAACTCAACAGCGGAGAAAACTCAGGATCTTCAGTCAGGCAGGTGTGTGATGCGATACTGTCAATGTCCTCGTCGTCATCTTGTAGTTGTTCCATTCATGACAACAGACTGTATGCTCTCCACTTCTGTTGCCATTTAACAACACTTGCTACTAAAACACCACCAATTTTGAAGAGACATGTCTCTCTGAGGCTTGAAGACGTGCTGCCTGTAGTGGATGCTTCCTCCATCGCTCCAGAGTACTTGATATGTGTATTCTGGCTCAAATAAATATGGTTGTGAAAAAATGTAATGTTGTCTGTTGATATATTGAAATCGTCTTCCATTGCAATTTCCTGTACGTCTAAATATGTTTAGATCTTCACAGTGAAAGGTAACGAATCTCTGTGTAAACCATAGACAGTAAGTGTAAACAATGAGTAATGTAAATGCGCGAGAGATCACTTCCGGGGCTTTCCGCGCTTGCACAGACTAAGCCAGAGCACGTGCACACACGTCACATCAGGAAGCACTCGTGCCCTCAGATCAATTGGACGTGGTTTTGTACAAGAGGTAAAAACAATATAAATACTGTTTGTTTTCTTAAACAAACTGCTCGTTTCGTGTCTTAGGTCATCAATGTGTACTTATGATGGGGAATGGTTTAATTTGGACTCCTCTGTGCATGCTCTTTGAGGTGGTGACCATAGACCTCCATTATATGAGTCACAGACAAGAACTTTTATTGAAAATAATAGCTTTTCTAATGTGATATGAGATTTGAAAAGGGAGGAAAAAACGTTTGTCAAAAGGCAGATTTGATCTCTGGTTGATTGTGTCATAAAGCACGCACTTTGCATCTACACCACTGGAACCAACCCTCTACGGACACCTTGGCAATTGAATCACCATTGGCTGGTAAATGTTTTAGTTTACTCGCCAGACTGCTAGCCATGTTTGAACGCATATTAGTCATTTTAACTAAACATTTTAACTAGACTGGTGGTGGTGCTTTTCTGGTCTTTCAGTGTTTCTGTAAAAAAAAAAAAAAACCCTTGGGAAAAAAATCCTAACAAAAGTACTGTTAAGATAATGCTACGAATTCTACTAATAAGAATTATAAAATGCACCAAGGATTACTAAGGATTAATGTGTTGCTGGATTCAAGAATATTAATCAGGTGTGTGTTCGCTCAAACTGATTTGCTGAAATCAAAACTGGGACGATAATAGATGAGCGCCAGCCAATGAGATTGCCATTAGCGTATTAGTTACACCCATTACCGAAAAAAACCCTGGGAGTTCCAAAGGAATTCCAAAGGAACGCTGTTATTTTGACAGGAAAATACATCAAAGAATATCGTTTTCATGTAGCGCGTTAACTAATTAATATTAGACATAATTTTTTTTTTGCCCAGATTGAACATTTGGTCGTATATGCGAGTGATTTACTCGGAATGTAGAGGGTTGGGAACTGACGTTTAACAGTTGTCTTTTGCATTGTTGTTTTGCCCAATCACATGTTGGTAGACAGAGTTGGTGTAAATAGAGCATCAAAGTCCCGCCCACAGCCGGTGCCGGAAGTAAAAATTCAATACAATTTCTGCATTGACAGTTGGGGTATAAGCCATAAAAACGTAACTATACATGGTAGACTTAATACCAGCTCATATAAACGCCAAAGGTTCATGGGGCACTAACCTTGTTTTGAGATAAATGACTTTTATTCACGATGTCTTGGATAAGTACTTCATTACCCACAATCCTGAACAATCCCACAATCCCACAGTGATGCATCTGATTGGTGGAACTCGTGTAACCGTCTGGTTAAGCCCCTCGAAGGTCCGTGAAGACTGAAGATCATTAACAAAAAAATAAAATGAAAACCTGTTGCGTTTTTTTGCAAGGTAGACTTATCAGTGCAATCATGATCTCCTTGGCTGCCATCATGGCTTTTTTCATGGAGGAAAACAAAAGTGTTCAAAGGGCTAAAAAAACCACTTCAGATCGGGTCATGTAGTTGAGTGTAGAGTGTCCGAGGGTCAGCTTGTGGGTTTTGTAAGGGTCAGCATGAGGGACAAAACCTACAAAGTTTTGGTGAGTTTGCAGGGAGGTTACGTTAGCTAGCATTATCTTCCACTTTAGCTAGGCTACTGTAGCCTTCATATGGTAGAGTCATATCAAGCATTTTATAATGCCACTGTCAAAAAAATATTTAGCCTAGGCATACCTTTTTGTGCATTTACTGAACATTTGTGTAATGGCAACGACGTGTTGATGACTGAGCGGTGATTGCTGTCAGGTAAAAAGCACTGCACCATGTTGCATAATACCTATATAAAACACTATATAGTTACACGATTAATACTGAAAGAACTGCTATTATTGCACATTCACTATATAAAATAAAATTCACTGGAGGAAAAAGTTAGAGCGGCCGACGTCATATTTGAAGTCGCTCAAAAGGCTAGTTCGCAGTTGTGGCTTCAGTTGACTTCAGTGAGGCGCGGTGGTTTATGGGATGAGTAGTTCCTTTGCTCGGAAATGAAAATATGTACACAGTCTTGTACCTTTGACTATTTTTGGATTTTCTCTTAATTTTTTCACTCGAAATTATATGTTATATGCTTATGTGTTTAGCCGTAGCTGGTTATCCTAACACATTTTCTAAAACTCTTTTTCGGAAACATTTTTCCGAAAGTCAATGGGAGAAATGAATGGGAAATTTACTTCCGGCACCAAAGCTCTCTCGGGCTGTGGGCGGGACTGTGATGCTCTATAGCCTCTACCAACAAAAGGGCTATTTGCACTTAGTGTAAATAGACACCCAGTTTAATATATAAACATAGCTCTTTTTTGTCTGAAATATATAGTACATGCATGTGTGTGTATTTCTATATACATTTAATAAAATACACAGTACACATTATGTAAACAACATTTAATTTTTATTATAATACACATTCCTTATAAACATTTTTGCAAATTGACTGCTATAGTTGAGGGTAGTCTCTTGGCATACTAAAGCCATACACACTTGAGTGTTAGAGAACTCTGCAAACAGATTATTTTCAGTATAGATGGTGCATGACAAGGATGTTTATAAAAATGCAAATATTTGTAAAAGTGATGCTTTTAATGTAATCCATATTTGCTCTAATGCACTGTGATGTAGACATCCATCTCACCAGTGGGGACTTCCAAAGAAACTGTTCCAGTTATGCTTTAGGAATTCCCACTTCATTCAAACTGAGCCAACTACTTCCTCACCATCAAACCAGAGCTTGCAAAACCCAGTCGTCAAATGCCTCCCCAGAGATCTCTCTGTTGTGGAAATGCCCAAAGTTGTTATGGCAACCAATGTGGATACACTAGATATTCACCATTAGACTATCTAAAAGAACAGATCAGATTTCATCTCTGGAACAGTGGAGATGTAGTGCAATATATCTGATTTGAAAACCAAATCAGAATTGGTCTATAGTGAAAAAAGCCTAAGGCATTTAGCGCTCATATTTTCAAGGGCGGAAAGTTTTTCCTTGCCGTTGTCAGATAGGACAGAGGCAAAATGGCATCAGTCTAACTGTCTTTTCAGCTGCTCATTTATTCAATCATTGGCTTATCTCTCTTCTCTCCCTTTCTTGCGTCATCAGCCTTTCCTACAGTTATGTATCAGCACCTTTGACTGGCCTGCCTGCAAGTTCCATGTCTACCATTGTTCTATCATTTTAATCAGCTGGGCCATTAATAATTATGCAACACTGAAAAAAGCAGCTTTACCTCAGCCTTAAAAAGCTTTTTTAGATAAGACCTCAGGGCTAAAGGTGAAACCCACACAAACATCTCTTTGTTTCCTTCCATTCTTATTTAATTTTGTTGACTTCATAGTTTTCAGTTCTTAAATGTATATATGAATCAGTGATTTAAAAGTAATGTTAGCTTGCCAAGCTACAACAGTCTTTGACCTCACTGAAAACTAACAAGCGGAACAGTTTACATTTTTATTAGTTAAATAATGCAATACCTGTCTGTCAAGCTTGGCTTATTGGAAAGAAAAAATGTGCCTGTGATGACTTTTTTCATTTAAAAATTACATAAAATTTTCTTAATGTTAAATAACGTATTTTAAGTTAAATGTACAATGGCTTGTGAAATGTCAAAAGACTAAAATAATTTATCACATGTGAAAATAACATTGAACACTGAACCCTACCCAAAACCTAAACAAAGACATCGGAGAAAATCTGCAGTGTCTGTGGATAGAACTGCAGTCAATGCCTTACTATCAATTTTACAACTAAACAGTGGTTTAAATTATTCAGTAGGTAAACATTTAGAAAAAAAAATACATAAAACAAAAATTTAGAATGGCTTTACTATGATTATTATATATAATACATTGATTTTGACATTAATTGAAATGGTAGCACTTCAGTTTAGGGGCCAACTTTTACTATTAACTAGTGGCTTAATATCATGCAGCATATTACTAGCTTATCGGCTGTTTATTAGTACTTATAAAGCACATATTAATGCATTATACTGCATTTCAACATGCCTCTAATCTGACCCCAGTAATCAGTAATTCTACTCAAATTGTTAAATAAATCCAATGCACACAGACTGAAGTAGATTAAGTCTTTGGTTCTTTTAATTGTGATGATTTTGGCACACATTTAACAAAAAATCCACCAATTCACAACTCAACAAATTAGAATACTTCATAAGACCAATAAAAAAAGTATGAAAAATATGTTCATTTACTGTAAATGTACTCAATACTTGGTAGGGGCTCCTTTTTACTTTAATTACTGTCTCAATTGGGTGTGGCATGGTGGTGTTCAGTTTGTGGCACTGCTGAAGTTGTATGGAAGCCCAGGTTTCTTTGACAGTGGCCTTCAGATCATCTGCACTTCAATCACCTTTATTTATATAGTGCTTTAAACAAAATACATTGCGTCAAAGCACTGGACAACATTCATTTGGAAAACAGTGTCTCAATAATGCAAAATGATAGTTAAAGGCAGTTCATCATTGAATTCAGTTATGTCATCTCTGTTCAGTTAAATAGTCTCTGCGCATTTATTTGCAATCAAGTCAATGATATCGCTGTAGATGAAGTGACCCCAACTAAGCAAGTCAGAGGCGACAGCGGCAAGGAACCGAAACTCCATCGGTGACAGAATGGAGAAAAAAAACCTTGGAAGAAACCAGGCTCAGTTGGGGGGCCAGTTCTCCTCTGACCAGACGAAAACCAGCAGTTCAATTCCAGGCTGCAGCAAAGTCAGATTGTGCAGAAGAATCATCTGTTTCCTGTGGTCTTGTCCTGGTGGTCCTCTGAGACAAGGTCTTTACAGGGGATCTGTATCTGGGGATCTAGTTGTCCTGGTCTCCGCTGTCTTTCAGGGCAGTAGAGGTCCTTTCTAGGTGCTGATCCACCATCTGGTCTGGATACGTACTGAATCCGGGTGACTGCAGTGACCCTCTGATCTGGACACAGACTGGATCTGGTGGCCACAGTGACCTCGGAACAAGAGAGAAACAGACAAATATTAGCGTAGATGCCATTCTTCTAATGATGTAGCAAGTACGGTGTTATGTGAAGTGTTTCCGGTTCCGGTTTACCTAATTAATGCAGCCTAAAAATCCTTTAACGGATTTGGATATTAAAAGCATATTAGTATGTTATGTGTATGCCAGGTTAAAGAGATGGGTCTTTAATCTAGATTTAAACTGCAAGAGTGTGTATGCCTCCCGAACAATGTTAGGTAGGTTATTCCAGAGTTTAGGCGCCAAATAGGAAAAGGATCTGCTGCCCGCAGTTGATTTTGATATTCTAGGTATTATCAAATTGCCTGAGTTTTGAGAACATAGCGGACGCGGAGGATTATAATGTAACAGGAGCTCATTAAAATACTGAGGTGCTAAACCATTCAGGGCTTTATAAGTAATAAGCAATATTTAAAAATTTATACAATGTTCGATGGTGAGCCAGTGCAGTGTTGACAGGACCGGGCTAATATGGTCATACTTCCTGGTTCTAGTAAGAACTCTTGCTGCTGCATTTTGGACTAGCTGTAGTTTGTTTACCAAGCGTGCAGAACAACCACCCAATAAAGCATTACAATAATCTAACCTTGAGGTCATAAATACATGAATTAACATTTCTGCATTTGACATTGAGAACATAGGCCGTAATTTAGATATATTTTTGAGATGGAAAAATGCAGTTTTACAAATGCTAGAAACGTGGCTTTCTAAGGAAAGATTGCGATCAAGTAGCACACCTAGGTTCCTAACTGATGACGAAGAATTGACAGAGCAACCATCAAGTCTTAGACAGTGTTCTAGGTTATTACAAGCAGAGTTTTTAAGCCCTATGATTAACACCTCTGTTTTTTCTGAATTTAGCAGTAAGAAATTACTCGTCATCCAATTTTTTATATCGACTATGCATATTGGTCTCTGGTTTCTCATTTTCCTCTTGACAGTACCCCATAGATTCTCTATGTGGTTCAGGTCTGGTGAGTTTGCTGACATGTCAAGCACACCAACACCATGGTCATTTAATCAACTTTTGGCAGTGTGGGCAGGTGCCAAATCCTGCTGGAAAATTTAAATCATCTTCAAAAAGCTGGTCAGCAGAAGGAAGCATAGATTGCTCCAAAATTTCTTGGTAAACGGGTGCAGTGACTTTGGTTTTCAAAAAACAAAATGGACCAACACCAGTAGATGACATTGTACCCCAAAAGAGTACTTTGGACAACTGGGCAACAGTCCAGTTGTTCCTCTCCTTAGCCCGGGCAAGATGCATCTGAAGTTGTCTGTGGTTCAGCAAATTTCTTGACATGTTTGTGTGTGGTGGCTGTTGATGTCTTGACCCTAGCCTCAGTCCACTCCTTGTGAAGTTTACTCAAATTCTTGAATCGATTTTGCTTGACAATCCTCATAAGGCTGCGGTTCATTTGGTTGGTTGTGCATCTTTTTCTTCCACACTTTTTCCATCCACTTTTTTGTTAACTTCCAACCTTCTGTTAACATGCTTGAATACAGCACTTTGTGAACAGCCAACTTCTTTGGCAATGAATGTTTGTGGCTTACCCTCCTTGTAAAGGCTGTCAATGATTGTCTTCTGGACAACTCTCAGATCAACAGTCTTTCTCATGATTGTGTAGTAGGGCTGTCACTTTTGTGAAAAAATAATTTCCGATTTTTAAGACATAAGTGTTCATTGAATCGATTGTAAAATCGATTTTCCATGTAAAACAAAGAAGTTTCCTTTTTCAACGTCAAATAACAGACGAAAGAGAGCGCTGGAAACACACAAGTCAGCAATATTTCTCATTTATTGGCATGAAGTTTCGTGCAGAATAACATACATAAAAAATATATATGCAGAGGGGACGGCTGCCATAACAAAAGAAAAACATCACTGCAGGCTTCAACTCGGCTGCATTTATGATTTAGGCAATTCAAAAATCTCCAACATTATTTTAAATAATGATTCAATGCATTTCAAACAACTGTTCAAAAAAGTCGATCAACATTTTCGGGGTCCAGAGCAGAGTGCTTTTTATTCACTATATGTCCAGCTGTTGAGTATACCAGTCCAACTGCACTGATGTCCCAGGGACACTCAGGTACAGCTGCGCAAGGTGGGGGTATTACTGCCAATTTTCCACCACAAAAGCCGGTCGCTGTCAGCTTGCAATGGTCCTTTTCATAACTCAGAATCTCCTGTAACTAGATGCACGAATGAGGTGAATTCGCATCTACCGCCCCGCGAGACCTCCAGACGCGCTTAAACGCATCTTATTATTGACTTAACATTGAAATAATTTGCGCCAGATGCTCTATTCGCGTCTTATACAGTATTGTTCAAAATAATAGCAGTACAATGTGACTAACCAGAATAATCAAGGTTTTTAGTATATTTTTTATTGCTACGTGGCAAACAAGTTACCAGTAGGTTCAGTAGATTGTCAGAAAACAAACAATACCCAGCATTCATGATATGCACGCTCTTAAGGCTGTGCAATTGGGCAATTAGTTGAAAGGGGTGTGTTCAAAAAAATAGCAGTGTCTACCTTTGACTGTACAAACTCAAAACTATTTTGTACAAACATTTTTTTTTTCTGGGATTTAGCAATCTTGTGAATCACTAAACTAATATTTAGTTGTATGACCACAGTTTTTTAAAACTGCTTGACATCTGTGTGGCATGGAGTCAACCAACTTGTGGCACCTCTCAGCTGTTATTCCACTCCATGATTCTTTAACAACGTTCCACAATTCATTCACATTTCTTGGTTTTGCTTCAGAAACAGCATTTTTGATATCACCCCACAAGTTCTCAATTGGATTAAGGTCTGGAGATTGGGCTGGCCACTCCATAACATTAATTTTGTTGGTTTGGAACCAAGACTTTGCCCGTTTACTAGTGTGTTTTGGGTCATTGTCTTGTTGAAACAACCATTTAAAGGGCATGTCCTCTTCAGCATAGGGCAACATGACCTCTTCAAGTATTTTAACATATGCAAACTGATCCATGATCCCTGGTATGCAATAAATAGGCCCAACACCATAGTAGGAGAAACATGCCCATATCATGATGCTTGCACCTCCATGCTTCACTGTCTTCACTGTGTACTGTGGCTTGAATTCAGAGTTTGGGGGTCGTCTCACAAACTGCCTGTGGCCCTTGGACCCAAAAAGAACAATTTTACTCTCATCAGTCCACAAAATGTTCCTCCATTTCTCTTTAGGCCAGTTGATGTGTTCTTTGGCAAATTGTAACCTCTTCTGCACATGCCTTTATTTAACAGAGGGACTTTGCGGGGGATTCTTGAAAATAGATTAGCTTCACACAGACGTCTTCTAACTGTCACAGTACTTACAGGTAACTCCAGACTGTCTTTGATCATCCTGGAGGTGATCATTGGCTGAGCCTTTGCCATTCTGGTTATTCTTCTATCCATTTTGATGGTTGTCTTCCGTTTTCTTCCACGTCTCTCTGGTTTTGCTCTCCATTTTAAGGCATTGGAGATCATTTTAGCTGAACAGCCTATCATTTTTTGCACCTTTTTATAGGTTTTCCCCTCTCTAATCAACTTTTTAATCAAAGTACGCTGTTCTTCTGAACAATGTCTTGAACGACCCATTTTCCTCAGCTTTCAAATGCATGTTCAACAAGTGTTGGCTTCATCCTTAAATAGGGGCCACCTGATTCACACCTGTTTCTTCACAAAATTGATGACCTCAGTGATTGAATGCCACACTGCTATTTTTTTGAACACATCCCTTTCAACTAATTCAACTAATTGCCCAATTGCACAGCCTTAAGAGCGTGCATATCATGAATGCTGGGTCTCATTTGTTTTCTGAGAATCTACTGAACCTACTGGTAACTTGTTTGCCACGTAGCAATAAAAAAATATAGGAAAACCTTGATTATTCTGGTTAGTCACATTGTACTGCTATTATTTTGAACAATACTGTATGCGCGTAAAATTGCTGGTATTTTATGTCTAACTTTCGCAAGGCATTCTGCACTTTCGGATTTCTTTAATTTCTTTTTCTGCTTGTTTGTGAGTTTTGTTACATCTGTTTTTTTTTATTTCAAAATTAATAGTGTACATATTTGGTTAAAATCGATTCCCCATTTTCATTTTCGAAACTTTTTTTGGTTGGTCCGATCGATTGTGCAATCTATTTTTAACTAAAAGTGACAGCCCTATTGTGTAGCCTAGTAAACCAAACTGAGATACCATTTTAAAGACATTTGTAGGTGTTTTGAGTTGATTAGCTGATTGGCATGTCACCATATTCTAATTTGACGAGATTGATAAATGTGAGCCAAAATCATAAAAGAACCAAAGATTTAAACTACTTTAGTCTGTACATTTATTTAATACATGAGTTTTACAATTTGAGTTGAATTAATGAAATAAATGAACTTTTCCATGACATTCTAATTTATTGAGATGCACCTGTAGCTACTACATTAACAATAATCTCTCTCTCTTTCAGGCGCTCGCTCTCTCGCGCTCTCTCTCTCTCTCTCTCGGACGTGCGCGCTCTCTCTCTCGCGTGTTTACAAGCTGTTTTAATGACATCTTTCCATGGTTGTAATTTTAAGTGAGGGGTTATGTGAGGGGCGAGAGGTTAATTCGTATTTATTTTGCGTTAAAACTAATAGTAAAGTGGAAGAGGTGATCACGCTTACTCGTTTTAATTGAGGCTTGTTGACAGTTATACACCGTTGTGCCACACCAGAGTGCCAAAACAACACTTATTGTCTGAATTTCCTGAAAAAAATGAACAATTAGTTTGGTACATGTGTATACCGAACCAAAATACCTGTACTGAAAATTTTCAGTATGAAAACGTGTACCGTTATACCCCTAATATTCATACAGCAAGGTTTTTACATGTTGCTATAACATGCTTAAACGAATACCAGGACAGTATCTAACAGTCATTTGTGCAGTGGAAGCTTGTTTCTGCTATTAGCTTTGTGATTATGGTGGCCAAGGAAGCAGTTGGTCAGTTGCTTGAATGTGGCCCAAATGATTGACTGAAACACTAGGTTTCTCATAACTGCTTGATGTCCCAGTTTGCAGCTGTTCACACCAACTGTAAACCTGCTCACAAATAACACACACATTCACAAACACTGCTTACAGATGCTGCACATCTGAACATTGGCAGTAACTGGGATTAATTTTTACATGCTCTATATAAGAAGCAAATGTGTGTGGTTGGTTTTTGGTGGGTTTTTTTTCTTCTTTTTTCGCCTTAGTTGGTTTGGAATAATACATGTGAATTCATGCCAACACACGGCTTCTTTCAAATGGTTACCTTTTTTACGATAAACCACAGTAAAAGTCCTGATAGTTTCTATTACCATTAGACATTTTAATCATTATTAAAACTGTATTTGATGAAAAATCATGGTAAATATGCTCACGTATAAAATGCAGTGCATGAGCTGTCAAATGCATAACATTATAATGACAACACGATTACAATACAGTGTTCAATTCCTTGTGCTTTATAGTTGCCTGTTGCAGTGTGTGGTAGGGATGTGCAGTATATATTGCCTGCAATGATATTATATTATTGCTGTGTTAACATTGTGTGATTTTGCAAAACCATTCAAAACACACCTACAGTGTGCACACATTAATTCAGTGAAATCTAGACTAGTGTGTGTGTGCGTAGAGTCGGGGTGTCCATGGTTAACCGATTAACCGTTAAAATTGCGTAACCAAGTGAAACATTTTGCTTGGTTAAGTGGCGTCAATGGCGTGCATTGAATTGAGTTATAATAAATTTTTGCACCACTAGAGACTGCCAGAGCGCTCCCAGACATTTGTAATGTCCACAAGAAGAAGTCATGACCAGTTTTCTAATATGAAGCGGGCAAAGAAAAGTACAGCGTGGAGCACTTTAAAATTGAGAGTGACGGGGCAAAATGCAAGTATTGTAATGCAGTGCTTAGATATACTTAAAATAAAACATCGTTGTTGTACCATCTCAACAGCCAACACCTGGGCATCATTAGAGAGGCGGCCGAATCCATAAGGGGATTTGCAGAATGATTAAAAAAGGGCATGATGCCAATTAGAATGGTGGAGGGCGAAGGCTTTAAAGAACTGATGAATATTGTTCAACTCCGCTACAGCATTCCTTCGCCTTCGGCAATCACACGCCCCATTGAAAAACGATATGAAGCAAAAAGAGATTCGCTCAAAGAAGATCTACAGTCGCCTGATGTAGTTGCCATCACTTCGGATTGCTGGACTGCTCTAAACACGGAAAGTTACATAACTATTACAAGGCATTACATTACATTGACATTGAGTTTTAAAATCATTCGTCCTTTTAACTGAAGCCCTGCCCGTTCACCATACAGCTGATAACCTAGCAGACAAGTTAATGGAGTCGGTGGAAAAGTGGGCTTTTACGGGACGAGTGATTGCCTGTGTTCACGACAACGCAAAAAACATTGTGGCTGCTAACAGAGGCCGTTGATTGGCATTCTGTGTCATGCTTTGCACATACGCATCAGCTAGCTATAAATTATGGATTTTCTCTTTTTTTGAACCGCGTCATCTCCGCTGCAAAGCATGTGAGCCATTTCAACCACAGCTCAGTGGCAATAAAAGTGCTTGAAAGAAAACAACAACAAATGAAACTGCCACACCACAAATTAATACAGTCCTGTAAAACCAGGTGGAACAGCGTCTGTGACATGTTTGAGCATCTATTAGAACAGCGGTGGGCAGTTACTGAGGTGCTGTCAGATCGCACTGTAACAAAAGTTCAAGATGCACGGATTTTTGGAGTTAAAGGGCGTTAAGTTTGGAGTTAAGCTGCACTTGCAGCTTATTGAAAATGTTGTGCCAACTCTAAAGGCGCAACTACAGTTATGTCTGCAGAAAGGGAAGTGTCCATTTCAAACACCTATCCCATCACCTTTGGACTAATAAATGCACACCTACAAAGCGAAGGCGACGCGAACAGGGTTCTGGTGGAGTTTAAAACTAAAGTCCAAAACTCCCTGTCTGAAAGAATGAAGGTAGGTACCAGACGGTTATTGATAATTTCACTAAGTTAAAGTTTGCATGTAGTAAATTCTAAATACATGTGCGCAGGTTGATGAGTCAGAGATGTTGTCATCCCCAGCGTTGACTGCGTGCATGTTGGACCTGCACCATAAGCATCTCGGGGTTCTTATCTCCAGAAAAAAGAGCGCTGGCAAATGCAAAACTCGATAGCCTTGCAGCTAATGTTCCGTACAATGTACCAAATGTAACAGAAGCCGTTACGCAAAGTGTAGTACACAGGAAAGAAGAGGCGGCCGCGGCCCCAGCACAAAATGCCAAAGACAGCGCAGCCACGGCGATGGCACTCATACTTGGCGAAAACTACTTTTCATCAGCCCTCAGCAGTTTTGAAACAGAAGTCAAAAACTTTCCTAGCGACAGTCCCATTGGCCTAGAAATGAGCCCCGTGGACTGGTGGAAGCTAAACACCAGTCAATTTCCCAGATTGGCCAACCTTGCTAAGCAGTATTTGTGCAAACCTGGCACATCTGTACCTTCAGAGAGGGTGTTTTCGGCAGCGTGACTTACAGTAAATAGACTGCGCACCAGTCTGACTCGGTTTCAGTTAGAATTTTTTTGATGATATGCCGGTCAAGTATCGCCTCTTAATAAGACAGGTTGAAGAAAACTGGAGGCAGGCTATGTAACTTAAAAAATGACATAATCAGTCCGCCGAATGCAATATGTGTATTAGCCTAACTTTCAAATAGACGGAAAAAACATTTTCTACTATGGTTCTTTTCTTCATTCGGCTCTATTTGCAATCCATTCCATTCTAAACAAACAAAGCAGTTTATGTGCTTCGTCCTTGTTTCATTATTCATTAAGATAATAATTCATAAATGCATGCATAATTATCAGTGAACTTAATGTTGCAGATATGTTTTACATGCGTGCACAAACAAATGCCTTTCAACTTACAGTATGTGTGCAAAATTCTGAATAAAATGAATGTGCAGCAATTTGTACAAACAGAGAGTCTAGGTCTACTATAGGTGTTGTAGCCATTAAATAAGCTTATTTAGTTTAATATTTGTTAAAATATTATAATGTTATTTGTTAATTTATGTTGATTATGAAAAGTGAACCGCACGAGTAAGATAGGATGCGCAATATCGAGAGACATGGAGCGGGTCAGACGTGATTTTGCCCACTTAATTAAGTTTTGTTTTGTAGAAAGACTAAAACTAAAAGAAATAGGCTACTCTCTGATGATGTAATCCATGATGTGCATTTCTGTCTATAGGCGCGTTCACTACGGAGATGGCGATCGCCAACTTAATAAACTAAAAATAATAACCATGGCGCACACTATGGTTAACCAAGTATTAACCGCTAAGGGCCTCGGTTAACGGTTAATGAAAACTTGAAAACGTGCAGCCCTAGCGTAGAGTAGGGTTAACCATACCAACTTTTTGGGCTTAAATTTTTTTCTTCTAATTTTTACTGCTTTCTACTGTGACTTGCTGCCACCTACTGGCAGTTTTAATTTCACATTCAGAGAATCTTTTATTATTTAAATAATTTTTAATGTTGGTATTTAATGTTTTATGCTTAATAGATGAAAACATGATTTATGCATTTATATTTGCTGGTTAAATACATTAATATATTGCGTTACACAGTGTGTATCTGCATTTAAATGCCACTTCAGATGCAGCTTCTATGTTTCTCTGCATTGCAAATATGAATTTTGTTGATACAGATATTATTTGTTTGGTAACAGCCCAAAAGTCTTAATCTAAATCATTGATTAAATGTAAGAATTTGACTCAAAAGAAAATGGACACTCTTAGAAAAAAATGGCTTTATAAAGGTGAAAAATTTGTAAAAACTTATTGGAAAAGATACATTTCTATCTGTGTGAACTGACCACCACACAGAACATGAAGAATATTAGAAACTTTAAGAGTCACCTGTCCACGACAGTTCTTATGATACCAGCACAATAACATGCAGCATAAATATCATCAAATTATCATTGTTGCTAAAATCCCAGAAAATATTGAGCTATTATATTTTGGTCAATATCGCACACCCCTAGTGTGTGGTATTAAACATTGGTCACTCTGTTGCCCCTTGAATACTGGATATTAGAGTTTTATTTTTTTATTATTTTTTTACTAAAGTAGCCTAAAAAAGTGTATGGAGAAGGAGATGCACTTGCAATGCGCTGGCTAGGAATTTGCCTCTGCATTGACTATGTTGCCGGTTTTACATTTTCAATGTCTTAGCTTTGTGATATATGTGCACTTCACTGCTGTCCATATAGACCAAAATAGCACATTCTATACCAAGATAATAGTCGCCTTGTGACTCCAAAACCAAAGTACGCATTCATTCTCTATGGGAGCTTTGTGCAGGCCTGTACAGGGATTGTGGGATTGGCAGCAGAGCACAGCAACTGGTGAGAGTCAAAAGTTGAGAAATGCTGCATTTTATGCAAATGAGACGCAAAAATAATGCTCTCTGGGGCTCATCTAGGTGATCAACAGTCATGACCTTGTCTCCTAGACAGCCATCGGGACAAGACCACAGAAAACCGATGATTCTTCTGCCAATCTGACTTGGCTGCAGCCTGGAATTGAACTACTGGTTTCATCTGGTCAGAGGAGAACTGGCCCCTGACTGAGCCTGGTTTCTACCAAAGTTTTTTTCTCCATTCTGTCACCGATGGAGTTTTGGTTCCTTGCCTCTATCACCTCTGGCTTGCTTAGTTGGGGACACTTAATTATCCACATTTTCATTGACTTGATTGCACAGATACTACTTAAACTGAACTGAGATGGATGAGGACATAATTGAATTCATTGATGAACAGATTTACAGTATTTACAGTATTAAATTGAAAATTAGTGTGTCAATAATGCAAAATGGGAATAGTAAACACTCAATTTTCTCAAATTCTGCCTTTCAGTTAATCATTGAATTCAGTGATGTTATCATCCAGCTCAGTTCAGTTTAAATAGTATCTGTGCAATCAAGTCAACAATATCGCTGGATATCAACCCTCTCAGGTCTAAGGCCGGGTTCACACCGCAAGCTGCAGCAGAGCAGAAGCAGCGCGTATTTTTTTCGGTGCCCATGTTAACAGATGAGAGCGTTCACACCGCACGCAGAAGCTGCGCGGCAGAGCGTTGCAGAAGCAGAGCAGAAGCAGCAGTGCCGCGATCGTTTCGGCGCTGGGTCTATTTTTGCAGCGCTGCTGACGCTCAGTTAAAGTGAAAGTACACCTTTGATGGACAAAATAAATATGATTTCACACAAAAAGTGCTCTAACTGCACAAAAAAAGCACATCTAGGGTGTTTTAACAAGAACTAGAGTATGTTACGAAAAGGAAATTAATATAAAAAAATATGTATAGAAGATAAAGTGACCATGGCCAAAATGATCATGATCATGGCCAAAATACACATGTACTTAAACGAAAATTTGCCCACAATTTGCATTAATGATATCTACTGTGTTCTTAGCAAATTACATAAAAAATGTATGATATTTAAAACCACATATTTTTCTATTTTTTATTATAATTTTATTTTTAATATATATATATATATATATATATATATTTTTTTTTTTTTTTTTTTTTTTTTTTTTTTTTACAAAATCTGTTAAAGTACTTACAGTTCTATCCAAAAATAGACTTTTTTTGCCGAAATACAAAAACAACTTTAAATAATTTATATTGCTAGCTTAGCCTTGGAGATTTATTTATTATTAGTAGTATTCTTTTAATAACTAGGCCTATGTATTGGCAGAAGAACGGATGTCGTGCTAACAATCATAAACAACAGCACGTGGTGTCACAGGCAGTGGTCTTCAGAGTGCACCTGGAAAGACAATAATGGACGACACTCGTCTCATTGTGGAAGTTGAGAAATATCAAGTTCTTTATGATCCACACAATGTACTTTATAAAGACTTGCAGGAGAAGGAAAAAGCATAGGATGAAGTTGCAGCGGCTCTTATTGCAGATGGTAATTAATTTTATAGTGTTTTTGACGCTTTCGCTGGCACACGAGCAAACAACTCAATATTTGATTCAAAATTGATTCAATTGGAACCATTTATTTACAATTTCTAAATTACACATAAGCACACAAATAACAAAAGCAGGTGATACATGCATATATAATAAACAAGTAAATGCTGATTTCAAGATGAGCAGGAAGTCAAGGCTGTGAACCATCTACAATACACATAATTTAAAACCGTTTATTAAATTGGTTTTCAGGGTGTTTTTTGGTAAATTTGATTGCAAACAAACCCAGTGACAAGATGGTAATATGCACCATGTTCTCTCCTACGTCGGTTAATGGGATGAACCCAAAGTCTGGGTCTTTTTAGTCTCCTTAATAACAAATATAGCGCGATGGCCTTTCTTCTATCAACAACACGTACTGCACGGAAAACAAAGACAGCAAAACAAAGATCCAACAAAAGTAACAATTAAATTATTAATTAAAAAAGCTTCTTGCCTAGTCTTTTTATTTAAATGTATTTTAAATGGGAAATAAAGCAATGCGAACGTACCCATTATAGAGCACTCTGACCAAAATCTGCTGCTTCTGCTCTGCCTACCTGCTGCTAACGCGCTGCTTCTGCTCTGCTGAAACTTGCGGTGTGAACCCGGCCTAAGGGTGTTTTGTGGCCTGGAGAAGTTTTGTCATGCCCTGATATTTGTGCTTTTTTCAGTTGCTTATAAACATCTAAATGTCTAAAGTCTAATATCACTGTAATCAGCACAAACTTGGCTTTAATAATATGTGAGCAGCATGTACATATATGGTTGTGTTTTTTTAGAAAACAATGTTTATGCGTGGTTAGTGAAAACTAAAAATGTTAAATCACTTGAATAAGGCAATAAAACACATACAGAAAACAAGAGTTTGTAGCCTATAATTTTTCTTTCTAAATTATGTGAAAATCATCTTGTTTACTCACTCGCAGAAAACAATATATTTGATTTAAATTTTCTAAGACACTTTTTGTGTAGAAAGGGTCTATGCGATAGGGCATGAACTATTGTGCATTATGTTGTGAGTTACACCTGAGAAGACAAAGGCCTGCATAATAAGCTGCATAATGAGCCTTTCAGTCAGCTGTGTGTCACTGAGAGGGAAGAGTTACAAGAAAGAATGTAAGGACAAAATAAATGTATATATTTTATGTTTGTAGTTTATTTAGAATATATTTAATTATCCAACAAAATAATTTGAGATTCACTTGCGAGTGCAGTTAAACAGTTATCAACTATGCATTCCATTAGTTTTTCAAATTGGTGTGTTTCGCCGGGCAACAAAGTTATATAGAGCTGAGTGTCATCAGCAGAACAGTGAAAGCTAACACCATGTTTCCTGATGATATCTCCCAAGGGTAATGCTAATGCAATTCCACTAATGCTAGCAAAGTTTTCTAGTCTATGAAAAATAATGTTGTGGTCAATAGTGTCAAACGCAGTGGTAAGATCCAGTAGCAATAATAGAGAGATACAACCATGATCAGATGATAAGAGCACATACTTTGTAACTGTAATGAGAGCAGTCTCAATACTATGATACAGTCTCTTGTTTAACCTTTATTTCTTTTACTCAGTTACTTAGTCGCAGTCAGTTGACCAGTTATTATGCTTTTGAGATGTGTGTTCCGTGTTGGAATGTTCTATTTTTGTTTTGGTCTGTGTGACTCCGCCTAGTGACAGTTTGTCCAGTAGGGTTTCGATACCATTGGTTGCCAGTTGTTGGAAAACACTGCGTATTCCTGCAATTAAAGCCAGCATGCGAGCTGAAATCGCAGATTCTACCCGACTTAAAAATCCTCGGCATCATCTTAAAAAGCTCTATGTCCAGAGGAATATTAAACAAGGATAAAACAACTCATTGTCTTATGCTGTAAGGCTCACTGGCTAACATTATCAGCTGTGCTCATTCCTTGTTGCATCTGGCAACCTGTGAAAAGCCTTGAGGAAGGGGTGGGAGAAACAATACTCTCTATAAAATTTGGACTGCAGTACCTGTTTAAACCTCTAGCTGTCGAAATTACATGCATTGCAATTTTAAGGTGTGCATCAGACAGCCGTATCAGTGACACACAAGATGCCATGACGATGTAGGCGTCATTGCATTTTAATGTGTTTTTTTTTTTTAGCCTATCCAGTTGAACCCACTGCTACATTGTTTATTACAAATATTGCAGAAAAAGAGACCATCAATGTGGAGACATTATTTATGTCAAAACTGAAACCAAGCCATTCAGACAGAATGCATATTTATCACATTTACAAGAAGGATATCTATCACCATTGCAATCGCATCTCACACAAGTTCATCTTTTAAAAAATGTCTCAACTTTATGCCAGTTTTTGCCCATCCTACTGCATCTTACACTTTTTGTGATTTTCGGTCCTTTGTATTAAAGGGGGGGTGAAATGCTATTTCATGCATACTGAGTTTTTTACACTGTTAAAGAGTTGGATTCCCATGCTAAACATGTACAAAGTTTCAAAAGTTAAGTTGTAGGTTTGAAGGAGTATTTCTGTTCCAAAAATACTCCTTCCGGTTTGTCACAAGTTTCTGAAAGTTTTTTTCGAGTATGGCTCTGTGTGACGTTAGATGGAGCGGAATTTCCTTATATGGGTCCTGAGGCACTTCTGCCGGAAGAGCGCACGCTCCCGTATAGCAGAGCAGAGAGAGGCTGTGCACAGACAATCACTGATCAGAGCGAGAGCGTCGCGAAATGTCACAAAAGGAGTGTGTTTTTGGTTGCCAGGGCAAGACAACCCTGCACAGATTACCAAAGAAAAAACAGCATCAAGGGACCAGTGGATGGAGTTTATTTTTACAGAGTATCAACGGAGTTTGATCGGAGCAAGTGTTTTTGTTTGTTCCCTGCATTTCGAAGATGCTTGTTTTACAAACAAGGCCCAGTTTGACGACGGATTTGCTATCGTTTATTTCTTAAGGATGATGCAATCCCAAGGAAAAAGGGTCATGATTGTGTGTTGGAACCGCAGGCGGTGAGTAAAACTGCTTCAAATATCTCTGCCTCCTTGTTAGTGCGTCCCCCTCCCCTCCCGGAGACCCGGGTTCGAGCCCCGCTCTCAACACAACTGGCGCTCGTGATTCTTTAGCTCCGCCCACACGTCACGCCTCCAGCCGCTCGTGTTTTTCCGGGAAAAATCGGTACAGACTATCTTTCTCTTATGAATATAATAAAACTAAAGACTTTTTGGAGTTATGAAGGATGCAGTACTACTCTATAGGTACTCAAGATTAACAGGATATTGAGTGAAAATGAGCATTTCACCCCCCCTTTAAACTATACATACATGCATGATGTTGATTTGTTTCTAATTGTTTAAGCAACTTAATAATAACAATATTTGTTGAACTGCCATCAGAAGGAACACTGGTTAACAGTTGCAAATGCAAATGTTAATGTATGTTTTTGATTCCGTATCACTTTGTAAAGACTATGGAAAGGCTACAGAGAAGAAAGAAATGAGCGAAACAAAATGCTGTTGTTTACAGTGGTGTTTGTTTGAGCCGGTTGGAGAGAATGGACTGTTTGTTTTTACGCTTTGACTGGGATTCCAGCGCTATGAGCCACATCAAGTGAATTAGATTTGAAGGGAATCTGAACAATTAAATTGCTCTCCATAATCCTGGGATTTTTTTTTTTTCTCTGAACAGTGGGCTTGTGTTATTTAAAGGTGTTGTTTGATCTTGTTTTTCTGGATTTGTTTCCTGGACACTCCATTATTCCACATCTGCATTAAAAGTGCTAAAAGAAAATACAACAACAGAATCTTCCAGAAGGCTTCATTTTTCTTTGGTAAAGGAAACTGTTAGCAATTTGTGAATGCATACAGATTGAAGTAGGCCGAGTTGCTTAGTGACAGGGCTGATTTGGCATTGAGAGCGTTTGCCCTTGTTTGGCTGGATTTGAACTGTGATTGATTGTAGATGCTAATATGGGCAGGAACACATTTGTACATTTATCAGCTCTGTGTGAATCCAGTCACATTCCTTGCACTGTTGTTTGAGGTATTGGTTATAGAGCACAGCTCTAGGTTAGCCACAAATGACTTGAGAAGGTCTACATTAAAAAAACAAAAAATGCTGTCAACCACAACTACTACCACAATCTTTAGAAATAGATGAATAGTCTTTTTTTCTTTCTTAAAATCATTTAGTGTGAAAAGTTGAAGTTTTTAAGCACTGATCTCTGGCTCTTCATTAGATGTGGTGTATGTGCTAAGGCATCTATAGAGAGCAAGACCCTATGGCAGACAGTGGCGGCTCTGTCAGATATTTTCCATGTGGAGAATGAGGTTTCTCGCTCAAATCCCTGTTTGTCATCACATGCAAGACCAAAGATATTAAATTGCTTATAATAAAGTACTGTGATGGTACAGTATCAAATGGTGTTTGTCAGTTGGAGGCACTTTGAAATACTGAAAGGCTACACATGATGTGGATGAAATAATACAACAAAGAAGCAATTATGACATGAAAACCACAGCTTTAGCAAGAAAAGACAAATGTTTAGGACCTTCCTCAGTGCCTAATTCACAATTCCAATTAAGAGTCATCTTAAAACAGTGAATTGAATGATCAAGGTTTTGGGTTGGGTTTAGGGATGCAACATTTCTCTATTTTCTCTTTCATTTTGTAAACGTATTAATCCTTTAAAATATATATATATTTAGCATATAACCCTATTTATTTATTTTATATATAAAGCTTTATGCTTTTCTCTGTTCGCAGAAGCTCTGTGCGTGACGTGACCATGTGAATCTTCATGTTCTGTTGTTAATGCTGCTTTTTACGTGTATTACATTTATTTAAAATTTATTCAGGTATTTTTAATCAGTCACAACCATGTATCAATTAAAATTAAATTTAATTGTCATTTAAAAATCTTCTAGGTTAACGGTAAATAATGGCTTAACGACCGTCAGTTGTCAGTTAGGAGAAATCAAATAACCAAAATGAACTATTTCCTATACAGTCTAATCAAGTTTAATCAGAAAAATAATAAAAATAATAAAACTGCACCTGCTTATGAATATTGCTTGAGATCAAGTATCTAAATAGTCTATAACAAAGTACCAAAAAAATAAATATAAAAATACACAGAACATTTTATGTATGCCTATAATTTAATAATAAGCTATATATTAGTTAAAGTAGCTTTTTTTTTTTTTTTTTTTTTTTGGCTGTTAGCCAATATAATTTGCGCAGTAGGTGAAATTATGTGTTGAAACAGCTCAAGGGCAGTTTAATTTTATAATAAACAAATAAAATGATAACTAGTTTTTAGGGATGATGTCATCACGCACACCATTTTCTCTGTAAAAGGCCAGTTGGATGGAAACGGGCTGGACACAGCAAATTTATTTATTATAAATTATAAATTATTATTTATTTTTAACAATCTCTTTGTTGATAACAAAACCGCTCAGAAACTGGATGGAAACTTGGCTATAGATGCTGAATAATTGAACTAAACTCAAGTGCATTACTACACAAAAATAATAAATGGCTTGCTAAGTTGTAAATAAAGGCTAGTAGGCATTTACTCTACACCCAGTTAATCATTAATTACTAGCTTAATCTTGCTTATCACATGAATGGGAATCCCCTCAATGGCTAAAATGTCCTAACTATATGTTCATTTAATCTAGTGTTGACAATCATGATAAGTCTTTTCATGACTATTATATCATATTATATTATATATTAGTGAACTTAACTAAGAATATAATGGTTATGTGTGTAGGTGTAAAAGCTTTATTTTGCTTTTGCTTTGTTGTTTTCTATCCTCATAGCCTTTTTTGCAACTTTCTGCAAATTATCAGCTGTTTGGATCTTTGTGGATTATGCGTCTACAGTTTTTGACTTTTCAAGCACAGCGTGTTGTTGATTTATTCACTATTTGAATACTAGAAATCATGAAAATTTAAACTGCTTTATATTATAAAACGCTTAGCACATGGAATTAAATTTTTTTTTTTTTTTATGAATAGAGTTAACATACTTGGCTTGGTAGCATACACTGCATTATTAGCAGACAGCAACTGTTATTATAGTATTATACAGTGGGGATCGAAAGTTTGGTCACTCCTTGCAGAATCTGTGAAAATATGAGTAATTTTCTAAAAAATAAGAGAGATCATAGTAAATGCATGTTATTTTTTATTTAGTACTATCCTGAATAAGATATTGTACATAAAATATTTTAACATTTATTCCACAAGACAAAAAAAATGCTGAAATGATTAAAATAACCCCACTCAAAAGTTTGGGAACCCTTGGTTCTTAGTCCTGTGTTCTGTCACCTGATGATCCTCGACTGTCTTTCTGTTTTGTGATGGTTGTGCATGAGTCCCTTGTTTGTTCTGAACAGTTAAACTGAGCAGCGTTCTTCAGAAAAATCTTTAAGCTCCTGCAGATTCTTCAGTTTACCAGCATCTTTGCATATTTGAACCCTTTCCAGCAGGGACTTTATGATTTTGAGATGCACCTTATCACACTGAGGACATTTGAGGGACTCAAACACAACTATTAAAAAAGATTCAAACATTCACTGATGCTCCAGAAGGAAACAAGATGCAGTAAGAGCTGGGGGTGAAAACTTTTGGAATTTGAAGATCAAGGTAAATTGTACTTAATTTGTGTACCGGGAAACATACAAGTATCTTCTGTTGCTTACGAAGGGCAGAACTAAATGAAAAAAAAAAATTATATTTCAACAAAAAAAGACAGATTTGGCCATCTTCATTGTGTTCAAAAGTTTTCACCCCCAGCTCTTAATGCATCTTGTCTCCTTCTTGATCTTCAGTGAATGTTTGAATCTTTTTTAATAGTTGTGTTTGAGTCCCTCAAATGTCCTCAGTGTGATAAGATGCATCTCAAAATCATACAGTGACTGCTGGAAAGGGTTCAAATATGCAAAGATGCTGGTAAACTGAAGAATCTGCAGGAGCTTAAAGATTTTTCTGAAGAACGCTGCTCAGTTTAACTGTTCAGAACAAACAAGGGACTCATGCACAACCATCACAAAACAGAAAGACAGTCGAGGATCATCAGGTGACAGAACACAGTACTAAGAACCAAGGGTTCCCAAACTTTTGGGTTATTTTAATAATTTCAGCATTTTTTTTTTTGTCTTGTGGACTAAATGTTAATATCTTTTATGCACAATATCTTACTCAGGACAGTACTAAATAAAATATAACATGCATTTAGTATGATCTCTCTTATTTTTTGAAAATTACTCATATTTTCACAGATTCTGCAAGCGGTGCCCAAACTTTCGAGCCCCACTGTATATTGTAAAACAGAAAATGTGTGAAAAAATAGCAAATTAACTGAAAGTATGATTTTTAAGGGAATATGAAAACATCCTGTCCTGATTTAGTACCAAATTATTTAATTAGGAGAAGCAAAAAGTCTGAAATGGAGAAATTCAGGCAGAAGTTAATAATAATTAAAGAAAAAAATATTAAAATATATCCAATTTAATTTTTAATAATGTTTTGAGGATTTCTGGCTTTTTTAACAATATTGCAATAATACTAATAACCAGGGCAATTTTTATAATTATAATCCTGACATAATCTTCATCTCTGTTTCATCTATGCCAGCTTCATATTGTGCCAGTTTTGTGTTATGTATTGTATTGTTACATTTTAAAACCTCAATAAAGAGACAACACAAAAACGGGTTAGTATATTAGTTTATTATATTTTTAATAGTTTAATGTTTTAATGTTTAGTTCATTTAAGTTTTAATGTTTATTTTTGGATTAAATAAACTATTTTTCTTTAACATCGTAGGCGGCTGTTAAAACTCCGAAGCAACACATGAAACATTGCGTCTCTACAGAAAAGTATTTGAGTGTTTTTTTGGGAAATGTATTCTGTGAGCAGAAATAGCTGCGCTTCTCAGAGACATAATTCAATGAGATTTGTGTTCCTCGTGATGGGCGGCTTTCTCTTTGGAGCAGTTGCTTGCTTTGTGCTCCTCATGCCCAGAACTGATAGCTTGATGAGCATGTCGGGGAATCTCCGAGCAGCTGGCAGCGGTTTGTCTGAGCTCTAAACATGAGCCCTTGAATGCCACTGCTCTTGCCTTAGACTAGACATGTGCAGGCATGTTCTTTGTGACTTATTTTAAAATATTTTTTAACAATATAGACAGAGAATGGGAATAGAGTCTCACTGTCCCCCATCACCCCAGCGAAAGGCGATTTGGTGCATAAATGTGGAACAGTGAAGAGCACTGGTGTTTCAGGGGATGGCAAGGGAAATTTCTCCAGACTCTGATAGATTAAAGGTTTTAGTAAAAAGCTCTGTCATCATTAGCACCCACAGACAAACCCTGAAATTCAGCATCTTTGCTAACTGATAAAGTCTTGCAGAATGAATGTTAGATTCAAGTTTTAGATGCATTTCCATTTTGAATAGAGGCTATTATTAAAGTAAATTGAATAATTTTTAACATTAATTTAGTAATAATAAATAGCATTGTGCTAAATGAATAAATCATTCAAGCTGGAAGATTTGAAATATCTTACTGAAAATTTCAACAGCATTCAAAATCTACTATATCATTTTTCTTTAAGCAGTAAATTAATTAAACACTATTTTTAAGTCAGATTTTTGTGATGGAGTCCATATATTATGCTTGATCAGAGCTAGGTATGCCTTTAAACCTAATGACTTTAAAAACATGAAATCACGAATGTTAAATAAGAATAGAACTTAACAATTTCATCTCAATTATGTCATTTAAAATGACATTTATCTTTAAAATAATAATTAACCAGAGATGGGAAGTAACAAAGAACAAATATTTATTGCTTGTACTTAAGTGGATTTTTCTGGATAACCATTCGATAATACATCATGAATCTGTTCTTTACTAGCAACGCGAATAGGTTCACACCAAAAGATTTCTGTCAGAGTAATCAATACAAGTGACTTGTGAAAGGAGTGGACCACAGAGACAAAACTACTGACCTGTTCAGGACTTCAAGTGCAGGTCAGTCTCATCTGTAAACAGGCTACTGTTTTGTCTCCGTTTACTTCGTTAAGCATTAAACTCTTAGTAGCAGCCAGAGGATTAATAATACTGTAAACTAAAGTAAACTAAATTACTATCATCATTCAAAATACTGAATGCTAAATGACATTATTATTATGTACTGTACAGTAGTAATTTAGCAAACATAATGTTATAAAACATTGTTTTATAATACGTTTAGAGGGAGCTAGGGCAGATAAAAACACAACCCTTACAAAAATTGAAACCAAAAGCCATAGTCACTAAAGGTAAACCATGGTAACCACATATGAACCAAGGATTTGCTACACTAACCATAGTCTAGCCACTGATGTTTGCCAAAAACATGGTTACTATACTTTTACTGTAATAAACCATAGTTAATTTTGGTATATTGTCATTATGTAATTATTATTATACACTTAGGTAATTTAGAAAATATAGTTTTGTTAAAGTATAGTTTTTAAGTCATTTTAAGATAAAACAACAACACATAGTCATAATGTGATACTTTAAGTTGAACTAAAAGTCTGAACTAAAGTTATTGCTAACAGAATACAATGAGGTGATTGTTTAGCAAAAAAGGTGGAGATAGTTCTGTTCGTAAACATAGATAGCTGATAGAAAAATTGACCGTTTTTTTTATGATGGCCATACAAAGAAATAGGGTTGCCTGTGGTTTCAGAATTTGTTGTGGGTGTATGGCATGGCCTGGATGAGTGTGAGATTTCCTGCACTGAAATTTTGTCCCAGTTCTACCCTGTTGTGAATGGTGTTTGTTCTGCCTTGATACATTCATTAGATAACAACATTTTAAATGCAAGTTATTTAGGATTAATGTGTCAGTATGATGTGAGGTCCACTTACCAGCGTGACACTAAAACAGGTATTAGTACTTTAAAACTTAAACTTGAGTAAAAAAGTGAAGTCAGTACTTCTACTTTTACTAGTATTTTTAAATATGAGAATATGTACTTTTACTTGAGTAAGCTGTATTGTCTTTTGCTACCTCTGTAATAAACGTGATATGAGTGGAAAAGTAAAAAAAAAAAAATGTTTACTGTTTTTAAAATGTCCATGTATTGAAGCCTAGCAGAGCACTAAATCATCTTGATTCCTAATACAAAGTCATTTTTGTTGACTGCATTTGCCCAAACTGATTGGCTGAAATCAGTAGTGGGAGGCGGGCATTAGCAAATAAGATTTCTGCTTACACAATAGTTCCACCCATGATCAAAGGAAGGTGTAGGTTTCTGCTTGGTCTTAAAGGGGACATGAACTGAGAAATCAAAATTCCCTCGCTCTTTTGATATGTAAGAGGTCATTGTACTATAAAAAACATCCTGTAAGTTTCATAGCTCAAAACTTTGGTTTTGCTCTAAAAACAGCTTATATTAAAGGCAGTCTGCAAAACCACAGCTTGTGGAATGTTCTACTCTATGATGTAGTAGTGTGAATAAGCTCCGCCTCCACAGAAGATGATCTATGCCTGCTTCTACATCACTGCCTATTTAGCCCCGCCCACAGATTTTTTATCCCTGTCGGTTTAGTCCCACCCACTGATTCACACATGTAGTGTTTCGGAGAGAGGCGAATGAGCAGGTCTACACAGAAACCAATTGGGCTAAGCTTGTGTTGCCTTCCTTCTGATCACAACATTAAGAAAAAGTGAATTAACTTTATTTTAAATGAAGTTCCATACTGTGTCCATAAGAATTTGTGACAAACATGTAATATTGATATATAAATATATATAAAAAAAATTAAAAAATCATACAATATTCATGCCAGTTGTTTTGTTTTGAGTTCATATACTGTACAGATTGCTAGATAGCGGTCTTCAATCTCTGAACAGTGACAGGAAAATGAAATTGCGTAGTAGGGTCACGCTGGTGGGGGTGTTTTGTGTAGTTGGGCGGTGCTCACATCGCGATCTCTGAGATTCCAAGCAGAACAGAAATACAAATTGAAAAACCTGTATAATCCAAGTTGAAAGGTTCTGAGAATGTTCAACATTCGTATTTATTTTATTATTTTACAATTAGTTTTTCACTGATATTAAGCAGATGTAATTTTTTGTTCAGATCAAAATGTTATGCCTTTGTATGTCACAATTGTAAACATAAAGGGAGGCTATTATGCTTTTTTCACTTTTTTTCACTTTAGTTAGTCTGTAATGTTGCTGTTTGAGCATATTGAGCATATTAGTGTGTGTGTGTGTGTGTGTGTTCTTAATGATAGCTTTCCTAAAAATATATTCTATTCCAAAAATAAGAAATATCCCAATATATCACCTTGTTTATAGAATCATAATATATCGTATTGCAACCCATGTATCGTGATACATATCATATCACCAGATTCTTGCCAGTACACAGCCCTACTTTCCTGCCAGACGCTCTGCCTGAGTGTGCTAATATAAAGAGGTCAAAGATACAACTCACTGTGAAAATATGGCTGTGAAAAACTTGTTCTTAGCCTCTAACTCTGTCACTGGTGAGGGAAATCTAACAGTTTATCAGCCAATGATTAAAAAACAGGCATTATTTAGGGTAAACGTACAACGTACACAACAAACAGACATTTTGGAGAATCTGAGCAGTAAACAGGCAGCTTAAGCTCTTCTGTGTCAGCTACACTGCATTGATGCACTTTTTTTCTTTCAAATCAAATTGTAAATATATGGAGAAAACGTATCCTTGTGACGTGGCTGACACAGAAGAGCATAAACTGATTCTTCAGATCATCAGCTCAGTGAATACACTCATTTTCACATAGCTATGAGATGCTTTATACATAGACGCATATGCATTTGCCTTACTCTATTACAGCTTTAATCAGGATAAAACTGTATATTAAAAGCTAACCGAAGCAGTAACTTTACAAAAATGTACAAATAGCAGCATGTCTAAAAGTATGAGACAACAACTGACAAAAAATGTACCATTAAGAGCCGTGCTTGCACAGGTTCTGCGAGATAATCTTAACTAATATCCTCCGCATTTCAGTCGGGCTCAAATTGATAAGCAATATAGACAACGCCAATGTTTACAAATGAGGTGACTGTGCGTACTGCTCCGATTCTCAAAACGGCGCTACGCTCATGTGGAGTGACACTGAGGAGACAAATGTTTGAATAAAGTCATTATTTTTGTTTTATTTGTGTACAAAAAGTATTATTGTCACTTCATGTTGAACCACTGATGGCAGATGGACTATTCTGACTTTGCTTTTTATACTTTCCTGTACCTTGACAGTGCATTTTATTTGCCAGTCTATCGGACAGTCACAAGCCTCCCAGTTTTATCCCTTTAAAAATGCCTGATCAATAAATAATTAGTGAAAACAAATCTAGATGAACTTTAAGTTGTCAGAATAGATGCTCATCGTTTGAATTGTCAGGATTGGACCAGTGAGAGAGAGAGAGAGAGAGAGAGAGATTGTGTAAATGCAGAGAAAGCTGTTGTGGTGTGAATGGTTGTCTAGAAAAGCAGCAGTAATGTATTGATGTTCTTTGGGCTGGCTGGATGGATGGAGTGAATAATTGATGAGGTCAGGGAGGAGGATAAGAGAACCAGAGAAGCTAATGTGCTCATTTTCATGTCTCTCTCTGGCCTTCATTCAGGGCAACTTGAACCAGAACCAGAACTTAAAGAGAGTCAAATGACATTTCTAAAAAAAAAAACATTATTTTGTGTATTTGGTGTAATGAAACGTTGTTTATGCGGTTTAAGGTATTAAAAAAAACAACAACAACAACATTATTTTCCACATACTATACATTATTGTTTCTCCTCTAAGCCCTGCCTTTCTGAAAAGCGTAGATTTTAACAAAGCTCATCCTTCTGAAAAGCGAGGTGTGCTCTGATTAGGCATCTATCGAATGCTTTGTGATTGGTCAGATACCTCAAGCGTGTGATGGAAATGTTACGCTCCTTCACATAATGTGATGCTGCAAAAAACAATAAAACTTATTATAAATGAGGCATTTGTTTCATTCAGTGGGGACATAATTACTAATTATAATTACTTGTAGTGTCTTTTTACATAAGCGTAACCCTAAAACATGTCTGAGGCCAAAGGCCACACTAAAAACAAGCAGAAGACGAATGGGTAGTAAACCAGAGTCAACCGCTGGAAGGAGGTCATTCGTGATTTTAATGATTGCTGTTTCTGTGCTATGGAGGAAATGGAAACCAGACTGGAATTGTTCATATAAATTATTCTAAGCAAGATGGGTATGGAGTTGAGCAGCAACTATTTTTTTTTTTTTTCAAGAATTTTGGAGATGAGTGGAAGATTTGACAGGATGATAATGATTAAGGTTGTTGGGATCTTAACCAGGTTTGTTGAGCATTGGAGTTACAGCAACTGTTTTGAGAGAAGGAACAATTCCAGTTGTCAGGGAAGAGTGAAAGATATCCGTGGTTAGTGGTCGACCAATATATATCACCATGGCCGACAAGTTTTTCAGCTTGGCCGATGTGTTCGAAGTGGGAATTTTATTTTGACGGCACTAAGAGAAGAAGCGCCTGAGCACACAGTGCTCACATTCTACTAAGGACAGAAGTCTGTCTAATAATCAGATAGAACGGTTAAACAAAGGAATTCATGTTTACAAAAAATTTGAACTACCAAGCATGCAAGCCCCAAGTTTGCGTATTTGGTTTGGTGAGAGTGTGGAAAGGTGAGTCAGGAACACAGCAAAATCACTAATAAAATCCTAGTTAAGCTTTGGTGGACGGTATAAAGTGGAAATAGTGGGAGTAGGTCCAGAGAGCTGACATTTAGTATCCTCCAATGAGTGACAAACAGGAACATTCAGAGGCACTGTGAGCCTGTCGCTCAGGATAGTAGATAAAAGATGGTTTGATCTAGAAATACAGCCCTATAAAAACCTTCTTTTTTTCTTCTACATTTATATAGGGGAAGGGAATGTTGGAAATGTATTCATGCGTTTTAACCTAAATCACAGCAGCGTCCATCTATGAGGAATGTCGCTGTCAAAACTACACAACTCTTACTAAACCAGTCATAGCAGTTGGCATTTTACTTCAGGGTTTACAATCCTCAACAACTATTCAAACAGTGAGGCAGTCAACAAGACACATCTCCTTTTATTTCTCAATTATATATATATATATATATATATATATATATATATATATATATATATATATATATATATATATATATATATATATATATATATATATATATATAAAAGACAAAGACAGTTCATGACCCATTTTAATGATGAGATAAATTAGTCTAATATTCATCAAGTTTCAAATTAATTCAAATGGGTTTTGATGCTTGATATAGGCATTAACTCTTGGTTATTTAATACATAAACCATTTTTAAATCAAAGGAAAGGAAAGGAAAGGAAACAGGAAAAGGAAAGGAAAGGGCAAAGGAAACTAGCCTCCATCACAATTTTTGTCACTACTGTAAGATTACATTTAGAAATTGTGATTTAAGTCTTGCTGTTCACTCCTCATGTAGCTACATTTGAACAATGTCACAGTAGCTCAACTGTTTTCAAAATATTGTTGCCTTTTAGGTAACAATTACCCCTTGTTTTCCCACGAGAAGCGGTCTAGTGTGACAAATGCGTACATCTGGTTTTTATGCTGCATTGTAATATACACTGAGTGAGCAAAGACAACAATTGAACACTTTCTCCTTCACTGCCTCCCTCTGTAAACTAACATCGGAAATCTGATTCATTTATCAGATTGGTTTGTTGAGATGGTTAATTTCAGTGTTGTTCACCAAGATCCTTGCATAGTGGGGTCAGGGTTTGGCTGGCAATGTCTGACAGTTTTCTCATGTTAGCCCCATAACCATTTTGCAGGCAAAAATCTTTCTCCATTGACAGCCATTCAAAAGTGCAATGAAAGTACTGAAAAAAACACTTTGGTTTATGGACTGACTGTTTCCATTACATTTGTCATTGTCTTTAAGGAGAGCTGGGTGAGATGCTTTGCAGAATGTCTGCTTCATACACATTTGTTCAAAACAGATGTGTCCCAATGTTTCCAAGATGTCCCAGAGTCATTGAGAGGACTGTCTACACACTTTAACCTCTCAACATTAAAGATTTAGTTAAAAGCATATGTTTTTCTTTATTTAGACTCAAGCTCTTGGTGACCTCCTTATAAACTCATTGGATTCCTCCAGATGACAAAGAGAATCCATTATATGCAGAAGATTCGGTCTTAAAATTAGTGAAGACAGTCTGTTATTCTGCTGCGGTTCTCAGCCTCTCCTTATTCTCTTTTATGCTAATTTGACCGTTTAGGTTTTCAAACTGTAACAAAAGAATTTGCCAGAGGTAATTGCTATGCTTTTGTACTTTGTGATCATGGGCTGCAAGCAAGAGAGCTACTCCACTTTCAAACTCTGAAACAACGTGAAAAAATAAATAAATGTTTATTAGCAAAGATGCACATGATCGTCAACCCTGTATTGCCATTATATTATTCTGTTCTATCAATTAACCCTCTGGAGTCTAAGGGTATTTTTGGGGCCTGGAGAAGTTTTGTCATGCCCTGACATTTGTGCTTTTTTCAGTTTCTTATAAATATCTAAATGGCTGAAGTCTAATATCACTGTAATGAGAACAAACTGGGCTATAATAATATGTGAGCAGCATGTATGTACATGACTGTATTTTTGAGAGAAAAAAAGAATGTTATGCGTGGTTAGTGAAAAACTAAAAATGTAAAAAAAAAATTTATAAGGCAAAAAAATAAAAATAAAAATAAAAAGAACAATGGTCCCCGGGACTGTTGAGAACTGGAGCTTGTAGCCTAGAATTTTTTTTCTAAATGATGTGAAATCATCTTGTTTACTCACTCAAAGAAAACAATATATTAATTTAAATTTTCTAAGACACTTTTTGTTGGTAAAAGTCATATGCGAGTAGGCGTCAACTATCATGAATATCATTGTGATTTACACCTGAGAAGACAAAAGCCTGCATAATGAGCTGCATAATGAGCTGCATAATGAGCCGTTCAGTCAGCTGTGCCACTGAGAGGAAGGAGTTACAAGAAAGAATGTGAGAACAAAATAAATCTATATAATTTTATGTTTGTAGTTTATTTAGAATATATTTAATTATCCCACAACATAATTTAATATCCACTTGGGGGAGCAGTTAAACAGTTTATTGGGAACAATCAAAGCTGACTTCCAAACTGATTTGAATGATTGCATGATTTTTGCATCATTACTCCAATCACACAATCCTTCAGAAATCATTTTAACAACATTATTTTCTACAAAAAAAAAAAAAAAAACATGTATTGTTGTTGTTATTATTATTATTATTATTAATGTTGAAAAGAGCTGATAATATTTTTCAGGTTTTTAGGGGGGATAAATTGAAAGAACAGCATTGTTTGTTACATTGGTTACAGTTATCTTTTATTGTTAAATTTATATTATTTACATTAAACTTTTGAATGGTATAGTATTGTATATTGTTATTGAAAATTCATAATATTTCACTTGATTATACATTTAGTCAGGAATTATAGTTTGGAAAAAGTCTTTGGAAAAAGTCCTTATGTGAAAACTAGTACAAGTATATAAATAAATAAAAAGAGACTTACTCATGTTTATGATCTCTGCTGAATAAAGTGCTACATTCTTTTTTTTCTGAGGAAATCCATTTCTCAAATCTTTTTGGGGTGAATTATGTCTTATTCCTCTCATCGCGAAGCAAACAGTAAAATAAAATAAAAACTTGAAGAGCAGTCTCGTTGCGTTGTCTTCTGTGTGTGTGTATTCAAGCCGTGCGCTTCTGTTTGAATCTGAATAGCGTGTGCAGCGCGGGGGCGTGGTCACATTAGAAGATAATGAAGGGAGACGTGAAAAACGGACATCGCGTTGTTTTCATATGGATTACTTTATCACAGAATATTTGTTTTCGGCGGCACTTGTTTAGTTTAAAAGTAGACACATCAAGCTTTCTATTGATATATCTCTCATGTCTCTTCGTTGAGTATTCACGGAGTTACAGTTCATTTTAATGACGTGTTTGTAAATGAAGATCAGCGCAGACAAAGGCTGCAGACAGCACACCTTGTTTGTTATCTTTATTTTATAAGTGCACAAAGTAGACCCTTTACAGATTCGATTGATGTATTGCTCCTATCTGTACGATTAAAACTGAAAGTGTAATTTAAGTTCTTTTTGGGCTTATCAGGAGAAAATGACTCAAAACGTGTATCGCGTTAATCGACTCCAGAGGGTTAAGGCAAAAACAAAACTGAGGACTGACACTGCTGTGCAATAAATATAGTGTATTTTGATGCTGTCTAGTTTGGTATAATTATTTCAGTTAATCCTGCTGCTCAACAGCACATACTAAGTACATCATTTAACTTTACGTTCTTTTAAATGTCTCTTCTTGTCAAGATTGGTGATTTGATTTGGCCTGAATAAATTGCCATGTGACTTTACGCTAACAGTCAACAGTCTGGCTACACGAGGCAATTGAAGTTCTGCTAGGTGTAAAAATCGTCTCAGATTGGAGTGATGAGTTTATGATCACTGTAAACAGGCAGATTTTTCCTTCAGCACATCCTAACGCTCTTTCAAAACCAAACTCTGGTTCTCACCACAACAGTCTTCACGAACTAGCATCACGATGTTCCTCCCATGCTTAAATTCTGTTCATTTTAATGAGGCAATGCAAGATTTGCTTGCTAACTTAATAATGATATTTTTAAATCGAGCGTTGTACTTCACTTATGTCCAAATGTCCACGTAAAACCTTCATGTACAAAAATGTGTTTAGTGTATCGCTGCCGTTGATATGGCCCCCAGTGAATGGGTATTCATGCTCACTGGAACAGCCCTGGTTTCCATTGAACTTCACCTCTTATGCCTTCATTAGAGTCAAACAGGAAGCACTGGTGTCAGGTCAGGCCATTCAAACCTTCAGATCAGTATTTTGAAAATGCAGAACAGTCAGTGTTTCCACACTCCTGGAAGTCATTCTACCCATGGCTTACTTCACTGGTAGATGTTTGTTCTTGTTTTGGGTGTAAAATAATTTCATTTTGATCACTTCTATCACTAAACAAGACATGGTATACTATTTGGCTTCTAAAATAAATATATTTTGATACGTGATATTAAGTGTGTCAGCTGCTCGCATTAAATATTAGGCACTAATGTTTGCAAAACCAAAACTAGTACAAAACCACCACTAGTTCTGCACCCCTGTACCTAAATTCATTACTTCAGACTCATGTGCCCTCTAGAAGCTTGTGTTTTGCAAGTGAACTATGCTTTGTTCATTCCAAAGAGGCTCAAAATCACTTTCACTGACTTCTACATTAAATGTGACACATTTTTACATTATGTAATATAAGTCTCTGGTGTCCCCAGAATGTGTCTGTAAAGTTTCAGTTCAAAATAACCCACAGGTCATTTATTATATTATTTAGAATTTTTTTTAGTAGAAGCAGAAACCCTCTGTTTTTCGTGGCTGTATCTTTAAATGTAAAATGAGCTGCTGCTCCCTGCCCCCTTTTCCAGAATAGAGCTGCATCTTTACAGCTCTGGCCTGCTAAAAACATTTGTTTTGGTTCTGATTATCATGCATAGTAACCAAGGGTGCAAAATCTTACGTACTCGTTTTATCAGACGCTTGAAGAATAAGACTTACCCAAACAGTTACTGGGTTAATCTTTTTCACATTTCCTTGGTTGGTAGATGCACCAGAGACCTGATTATAGCACTTAAAACTTTGAAAAGCCAGATTTTCATGATAATGTCTCCTTTAACTGTTCCCTCCCGGTGGAAAGACCTGACCAACTCAATCCAAGCAGCTGAATCCTTAACAATATTCAATAATCCGCTAAAAACAAATCTCTTCCATCTTGGTTGTCCTTTTAACTCTAGCACTCTCTGTTCTAATTCTATTTTATCTATTTGTTTTATTTTTTTATATTAAAAAAGAAAACATTTTCTAACTGGTTGTTTTTCTGTTTAAAAAAGACCTCTAACATTAAGCGTTTGCTATTCTCTTTCTATTTTATAATATCTATTATATAATTATATAATTAGAAGCCACATGTGGAAGCTAATGTGATTTGCTGTTTGTTTTGTGTACTATCTCTCCAGTTCTGGGGATACTGGTTTGGCAGAGATGTGTTTGTGGCAGGATCCTGAACTGGGGCAGAGTAATCTCAGCTAACTGGTTGGGATTTTCTGAATCTGCAGTGCTGTCCCCTGCTGTTCTACGAGCTGTCTGGCTCCACTGGTGCTCGATGGGAAAGTTTAAGTGTTGCTTGATAAACCTGATTTAGCAAGAACCCTGAGTTTCATTTGGAGTTCTGCAAATTAATTTTGGTATGGCAGACAAAACCTTCACAGTTTTTACAGTACTGTGCAAAAATCTTAGGCCACAAGTATTTTCACCAACAATGTTTTCTTTTTAAGTCGGTTATTTCTATCTTTTGCTGTGTCAGTAGTAAATATGTTTACATTTCCAAACATTATTTTTGCCGTTAATTGTAATAATCCAGTGAGATTTTTGTGTGCACAAGGAGTCTAACAGCAGCCAGTGCACCACATAGAGATCTGATCTCACCATCATCCAGTCTGTCTGGAAAAACATGAAGAAACGGAACAAACTGAGACAGACTGAGTCCAGAAGAACTGTCGCAATGTCTCCAAGACACTTCAAGAAACCTACCTGCAAAGCTACCTGAAAAACAATTTTTAGGGCATTGAAAACGGCAGTGCCTGAGCACACAGTAATCACATTCTCTTTCTTGTTTGCTGTCGCCGTTAACCGTTCTGTCCACTTCACACAAAAAAGTATTATAACTATTGCTTTTATATTGTAAGTAATAGAAATGCAAACATTTGAATACTTTCATGTTTGCCGTCAGCATTCCGCAAATACACATTTATATAATTTAAAGGGGTCATATGTAGGGCTGCACGTTTTCAAGTTTTTCATTAACCGTTAACCGAGGCCCTTAGCGGTTAATACTCGGTTAGCCATAGTGTGCGCCAGGGTTTCCGTTGTCCGGTAATTGCCGGTAAAATTTAATCTCTCTGGTCAAATTGTCAGATTAAAATTGCCTAATAATCCTGCCCCCTAACACAATCTGAATTTGAGAATAAGCCTAAAATGTATAAAGCAAAGATACACCGACCTTTGGCTATGTTATAAAGGAACAGGCTCTAGTAATAGTTAAGTAACTTTCCGTGTTTAGAGCAGTCCAGCAATCCGTAGTGATGGCAACTACATCAGGTGACTGTAGATCTTCTTTGAGCGAATCTCTTTTTGCCTCATATCGTTTTTCAATGCGGCGTGTGATTGCCAAACGCGAGGGAAATGCTGTAGCGGGATTGAACAGTATTCATCAGATCTTTAAAGCCTTCGCCCTCCACCATTCTAATTGGCATCATGTCTTTTTCAATCATTCTGCAAATCCCCTGTGTTATGGATTCGTCTTTAGCACTGCTGCACATGTTTTGAACAGGCTCCGTGGCTGCCTCTCTAAGGCTCTGACTATGACTGTTTGACAGGTGCAATATTTGAAATCGATAATTATTTTTTTATTTTTTTAAATTACATTTATATCTGAATTTATGTCAACCTATAGACTTTCAAATATCAAAATGTCATGAATTCATATGTATTTGTGTACAAAATTACATATAAACATATTTTTCTATTATATTTTGCCTGGAAATGCTTCCGACATGTGCGCCGGTTCTGTCGCGCGTCTCACGCAGGCAGTGTGAAAGCTCTAACCTGTTAACATAGGAGCCGAATTAAAAACAGACACGCCACGCAGCTGAGACGCTTGCGCCACGCATCCAGTGTGTCGCCGGCCTAATGATGCCCAGGTGTTGGCTGTTGAGATGGTACAACAACGAGGTTGTACTTGAAGTATATCTAAGCACTGCATTGCAATTCTTGCATTTTGCCCCGTCACTCTCAATTTTAAAGTGCTCCCACGCTGTACTTTTCTTTGCCTGCTTCATATTATGTCTTGTGGACATTACAAATGTCTGGGAGCGCTCTGGCCTCTAGTGGTGCAAAAATGTATTACAACTAAATTCAATGCACACAATTAACCCCACTTAAACGAGCAAAATGTTTCACTCGGTTACGCAATTTTTAACGGTTAATTGGTTAACCATGGACACCCCTAGTCATATGATGACGCGAACCATTTAAAACGATTCAATTTGGTTTGGTGAACTGGTTCAAAAAGATCCGGTTACATTGAGCGATTCTTTCGCGAACCAGATATCACAAACTGCTTTGTTTTGAACTCTCTCACAACAGACAAGGAAGAGAAGACAATGCTGAATAAAGTCGTAGTTTTTGCTATTTTTGGACCAACATTTATTTTCGATGCTCCAAAAAATAGCTGACCCTCTGATGTCACATGGACTACTTTGATGTTGTTCTTACCTTTCTGGACATGGACAGTAGACCATACATACATTTTCAATAGAGGGACAGAGAGTTCTCAGACTAAATCTAAAATATCTTAAAATGTATTCCAAAGATGAACGGAGGTCTTATGGGTTTGGAACGTGGGTGAGGCATTAATGACATTATTTAGATTTTTGGGTGAACTATCCCTTTAATCTTCAGCACAGTGACTAATTGACTTAAATGCTGCTCTTTTACTGATTTGATTTTCTGCCTCTGGTTTTGAGCTCCATAAAGGACAAAAAGAACAAGTGGGAATTTAAGAGGGGAAGTCATGGTCTAGTGATTAGAGAGTTTGACTCCTAACCCTAGGGTTGTGGGTTCGAATCTTGGGCCGGCAATACTACAACTGAGGTGCCTTTGAGCAAGGCACCAAACCCCTAACTGCTCCCCAGGTGCCACAGCATAAATGGCTGCCGACTGCCCCGGGTGTTTGTTCACGGTTTGTGTGTTCACTGCTCTGTGTGTGCACTTGGATGTGTTAAATGCAGAGTGTGAATTCTGAATATGGGTTACCATACTTGGCTGAATGTCACTTCGCTTTTCACTTACAATTGATGAACAGACCCTAACAGATGCTTTTTATCTTGATTGATAATCTTGCTCTTCACAGATTCTCAAATCTTCTTTGCAGCAAGTTTAAATTTGGCTCAAAAATTCAGTTACTATAGTTGTGGTTCATTAATGTCAGACTTGGCATTTTATATTTAAATGCAAATATGAATTAGATTTGAGAGCCGCAGTGGAGCAGAATGTTCCTCAAACAAAGCCTGTGGCTGCAGAAGACACTGAATATTAGAAAGAATACAGACAACTGTTATGATAATTAAACCGTGCAATTGGTTTTGTTTTTGTCAGGGGTTGGAACAACCAACGCCCCTTAGCTGATATAAATTAATTGTAACCCATAGCTTCACGGGGCTTATTGCTTTAGAAAATGGTTATTCCATATGTAGGAAGGTTTCACAAAATAAAGTGTAATGATATTAATAAATAAAAAATATTCTTCCGAGATACTCTGATCACTTGTGGTTCCAACAAGTGGTTGCTGAGAAAGACATAAATGTAAACAAAGGTGTGTGTTTGTAGAGCAATTTACAACAACTTTGAACTTGGGTCAACCAATAAAAATCAGGGACTGGAAACGATCCATTTTATACTATAAAATATACTCATTATACATAGAAAATGCACGTATTAATTATTTAAAATATTAGACTCATATATAATTAAAATATACATTTTATTTAAAATGTATTGTCCACATATGTTTTAATAAATAATTCATTTCAAATGTATTGTAATTGTTTACATTCCCTTTACATGATATACTTAACTATGTTTATGATTTCTCTCACTTATTCAGATGCAATCGCTTTCTCAATAATGCATTCAAACAAATGTAATCTTACAGTGCTACTTCATCTGTATACGATTTTGAATGAACAGAAATCTGTAAGAAATGCATCAATCCATAGGTAGCAGCATTTATACCTTTTAATGCTGACATATGTTATTAACTTGTCATGTGGTAGAAAAAAAGGACTCTGGTTGGAAGAGGTGGGCAAGAGCACGATTCAGTTATATATAGATTAGTGAGTGTGAGCGATACGTGATATCAGATAAATGATTGTGTGAATCATTTGATTGAGTGGCGAAAGTGGTTGATCTGTAAAGCAATATATTGTGAGAGGACCGTGTGTTACCGCGTAATAAACCACAAACTTAACAAAATGATTCACTCCACTGTGTTGAGAGAGAACGCTTCTCTGCTGTCTTCACGTGCTATCGGAAACTTCCTATTTCCAACTTATAAAGCCATGATTTACGAACTCATTGCATTGTTTTCTTTTAAAAATAACAGTGGACAGTGGTTTGTGAATGTTGATGCTTAGCCTAAATAATTTGATTGGGAGCATCCCCTCCTGTGACCCATGATTTGTCTGTATTTTATTTGTATTTGTCTGTATTAGTCTGTGTATTCAGAGCCAGTGAGCAATGGACTTTAATAATAATAAAAACTGCGTTAACGTGCAATAAAATAATCGTCTGTGTTAATCAATTAATGTGTTAAAGCGATAATAAAGCGGAAACTTTCCCAGCCCTAGTATTTATATAATGTGTACTTACAGTAAGTAAGTTGCGAGATACAATTTTTTTAGCCTGTGCTAATTTCAAATAATGTCAATAAAATTCAAAAGCAGCATCAGAAAGCGACATTAACTTACATTGTGTCTACACCGGATGCGAGCGGAGCGGCACAACAAAATACAACAGAACTTATTACAAACAGTGAAGTGGTCAACACTACTTACTCGTTCTGTTTATGACGTGCTGACACAACGTTCAAATGATTTGCAATGCTTTGTCAATGTCCAGTGTAGATATACGATGTGACCGCAAAAACATGGCAAATGTGAAGTAAAGAAAAGTGGACACTGAAAATAGATGATTCAGATGTGAATGGACTGAACAGTTTCGAGTGAGTGAGTGATACTATCTTTGTTATGGATGGTTCACAGTGATTTCATAGTTTTAACGTTTGCTTCATTTATTTTCAAGATTTGAGGTAAAACATCTATTGTTGCTTTCACTATGGCTATAAAAATCACACAAAATAATATTCAAAATTGCATTAGACAGATTTAACATTGAATAAAGCACATAATCATTACCTGAGATTATCACTGTCATATTTTGTATGTTTTTCCTGCCACAATGTCGCAGAAAAGAAAAATCATGTTAAATCATTAAAAATCTATTTAAATATCAGTGGTATTTAGTATAATTTACACTGAAGTACTACTGAAGTACAAATATGCTTTTAATTAGTATATTTATAGTGTATAACTGTAAAAATAAATATTTAGCACAAAAATGTATTAAGAATGTTCTACAAATCTACTTGCTTGTATCTTTCGTGTATTCAAGTATACTTTATTTCTACCTGGGTCATAAACATTACCAGCAGTTTTGGCACAACATCAGGGAGAGTAAATAACAGAATGTTCATTTCAGGGTGAACTATTCCCAAGAGTGTTTGTTTAAGCTTTTCTTTAGCTGATCTACATAAGTTGTGTGAAAAAAAAAGAAAAAAGAAAGAGAGGGTATAGAGAGAGGGAGAGTGGATAAGGGGCTTGAGCAAACATGCTGTGTGAGCCATAAAAACGTGTGCCAGTGCGCTGGACGGCCTTCAAGCACTGAAGGACAGCGAAAAGACAGAGGATAGAGAAGGGCAAAGAGAAAGATGGATGGTTGGGGAAGGAGAGCAGGCAAGGTAATGACTTCTCTGGTCATTTCTGTAACAACATGAACAGAGTCACTGAGCAGATGATCACAGACACACATTGGAGCTATTAGTGTTAGCTAGATTTCCTTTAGGGCTGAGCAACGTTGATAAAAGATACATAGTTCAATACAGAATATACATCTTGACATTTTAAAGTTTTTTGTTACAAGCTCTTGGTGCATAAAAAATACATGTAAAGTTGCAAATCCAAAGAGATATTCAATGTAAAATATTCAACCACACCCTCCTTAAACAGCTCATTCTAACATGTTCACACAAAGAAAGAGGGCTTGTGGAGACACTGTGTGTTTCATTGTGAAAGCAAAACTACTTTGTTTGGCCTTCAAAAAGAGGACACAACTAGAAATCAGTGGTTAAAGGGATACTCCACCCCAAAATTTCACTTTTGTCATTAATCACTTACCCCCATGTTGTTCCAAACCCGTAAAAGCTTAATTCGTCTTCGGAACACATTTAAGATATTTTGGATGCAATCCGGGAGGCTTGAGACTGTCCCATAGACTACTAAGTAAATTACACTGTCAAGGTCCAGAAAAGTATCATCAGAATAGTCCATCTGCCATCAGTGGTTCAACCGTAATGTTATAAGGTGACGATAATACTTTATGTACAAGAAAACAAAAATAACGACTTTATTCAACAAGTCATCTCCTCTTTCTCTCCCCACATCACCGTAGTGCCATTTGGGAAAACACCTGCTGAATGAAAACGGTGTACACTCTTCTGTGTCAGCTGCAATACAAGGATGCACTGTTTTCTTTAAAAACAAAGTTTTTCTGTAAAGTGGTGCAGTTCCAACTTTGCAAGGACAGTCTGGCGCTCCTGACTCAGTCTGTAAGTATGTTTAGATATTTAAATAGTTTGCCACTGATGATTCAAACATGAGAAATCGTGCACGCTCAAATTGTGATTTTATGATGATTTTGATTAATCGCACAGCCCTACAGTGTGTGGAAAATAATGTCTTCTGAACCTTAAACCGCATAAACCTATTGCATTATACCAATACACAAAATAATGTTCTTTTCTAGCAACATCATGTGACCCCTCTAGACCTTTGTACGTCAGTTTAGCTTCTCATCCAGCAGGTCTTCCAGCTCTCTCGGGAACCCTGTAAAAGAAATAAACTGACACGGACACTGTTTCAACAGAAACAATCGCAGTACTTGCTTCATCAATGAGACGCTATGAAAACATCTCTGTTGTGATGCTGGTATTCTCTCGAGTCATGAGTCGAGGAAGGATCATGAAATCAATTTTTTGGCATAAGGGCCACATTAGGCTTTAAATAGTTCTTTGGCCAAACAGTATAATTCCTCATAAATATAATGTTCTGCCTCGATTGATTCCTTCGAGCCCAGAAACAGTTGTGTAGCTGTTCTAATACATGATGCACAGGTTTATGAAGTGTGTCTGTGACTTATGGGATGATTCTGCCATCGCCTGAAGTATTGCTCTGCAAAGAGGTGTTAGAAAACCCTGAAAAAGGAGATTATAAATGGTCTATTTTACTTTCTCTAATTCTATGGTGACTTTTTAATTAACATCCTCCCTACATTTATGGAAGTTCTACAAATAGAAAAAAAATCATAATAATAACCTTGCAAGAGTGAAATGATTTATTATAGTTTTAGTTCATAGATATTTTTCATTTAATACTGCAAATACATGGAATAGCACATTTACACAGGACTCACATTCACACAATCCAAAGCAAACTGATTTTTTTATTCTCACACACAAAATTAAAAATGAAAAGCAGAGTTTAAGGTGGCAATTTTAAGTAGAGCCAACCAGTGGATGTGTGTGTTTGGATTTAATGAAGTTTATCACTGAAATTCACGCTCTTGCAGGGTATAATTTTGGACATGATTCCTTTAACAAGATTGTGATACATTTGACAAATAATTGACTGTCAGAATAGTTTCAAGCAAGAAGATTCAAACACACACATGCTAAACATGAATATGAATCCTTAAGCTATTCAATAGTTATTAAAAAGACATACACTGTAAATTATTAGAAACATCATAGTCAAATGTGTGGGTTACATAAATGATACGGAGTTAAGCAATGGACTGATATTCATTTATAAGTCTTTATGAAATGTCCATCAATTTCCATCTCTCTTATGCTTTAAGATCAGGATATGTCACACCTGCATTTAGCTCCAGACAGCAAAAGCTGTTGAGTACAAGACACAGTGGTTATTCTCAGCATTTCTTTAAGCAGAGGATCATGCTGGAAATCAATCATTTTCTCTAGCAAGTGGAAAGAGGGCATATGCTTATGGTTGCCAGATTGGACAACCTGATTAGAAAATTAGACTAATCCCAAATTGTACAAGTTTAATGCACTGACTGGGTGGTTTGGATCTGGGATCTGGCAACACTTTTGCAGAGGCTCATTAGGTCGTATTGCAATATAATGGAGCTATTGAAAGGAGAAGCAAAAACAAGCATTTTTTTAGGATAAATGATCCACGGGCTGGATTAAACCACATGGAGGGCAAAATCCAGCCAGCTGGCTAAAATTTACGCAATTCTAAACCAGTGTAACGGCATTAAAATCATCACAATATTCACAGTGTTTTGCATCGCCACCATATATTTTTGTAGCTCTCTGCTTTCCCTTTGGGATGAAATGATGATGGAAACTCTTATATGTGTTCATGTTTGTGTATTTCTTGTTTTCTCTTCATGCCAGAACAAGCTAGGCAGCTCTCATGACAAGCATCGGGGTGAAGTAAGGCAGGATGTACCGTAAGGTGATCGTTGTCTATTTTGGTGTGTTTGTGGTTGTGTAATGTCAGCTCTTCTGTGGGGCTCACATGTCATGCAGTGGGCATCGCAGACATGTGTGCCGTGGAATTAAAGCCAAATTTCCCTGTCGGTCATCAGCTGATGGCAGATGCTCTGCTGTCATGTTGACAGATTTTTATTATTAAATTAACTATTTTTATTAATGAATATATCCCTAACAATAAATCCTGGGGTGCGTTTCCAAAAACCATTGATATCTAAACATGGTCGTGAGTTTCATCATTAATGAGATGTTTTTTATAACCATATTTCCAACAAACATTCAAAACAGCTTCGCAACACTAAAGCTCTCAACCTGTGATTAGAAACAGTTTCTTTTTAGTATGATGAGGACTGACTTAATGCTTTTTGCCAAAAGCAAGCAGACCTACATTTCCATGTAAATTTAAATGCATGTCATCTTACATATTTCAATGTGTCAATAAATCAGAGCTGTTTTTGAAGAATGCACATGTGAAAATGAACTGCAGGATATGACTTCAGAGGGAAGCTGCAGCGAATCAGACATCAAATAGAGTAAAACAAGGGGATTAGAAATGAGTCTTGCTGAAAATCGTCTTCACCACCAAAGCTTTTAAAATTGATTTGCATTTATACAGACCAAACTTCCTTGGACTGCGCCCATCTCTCCATTCTAATTACCCTTCTCATGAAAATTAATAGTAACTTTTTCCAAGCAGCTGGGCTGTGTGATATAGAAGAAATAGTAATGGCTGCGGTAGCTTCATTTATTTTACCCTTATTTTACCGTTTGCATCCAAACGCTCATGCTCGTGGGGTTTGAGTTTGTTTATTCACCATTCTAGATGAATTTGCTGGGTGATTCTTTGCTTCCAAACCATGCATTAAAATACGTTCATTTGGAAATACAGAAGAAGAGGAAGAATGTGTTAAGAGTGGTTATTAAACACAACAATTAGAAGCAATTAAATGCGACATTGGAATTTTGTTTTATAAAACGATTAGCTAATCAATCATACTTTTAGAAATATACTTTTGGATGAACTATTCTATACAGAAGTAGAAAGGAAGTCGTTCTGTCAGCTTTGTATCAATTAAAGATGTTTTCGGTCTCTCACATGTCAAAAGATCAAGAAAATGTAGTTTTCTCAATTCAAGACCAAATTCTAATTTTTAAAGGTATTCTTTACCCCAAAATTTAAATTTGATGTTTATTATCTGCTTACCCCCAGGGCATCCAAGATGTAGGTGAAGTTGTTTCTTCAGTAGAACACAAACAGAGATTTTTAACTCAAACCGTTGCAGTCTGTCAGTCATATAATGGAAGTGGATGGGAATCACGGCTTTCGAGGGTCAAAAAACATACACAAACAAAACCAAATTAAACCCTGCAGCTTGTGACGTTACATTGTCCCGGGGGGTAAGCTGATTTTTGGGTGAACGGTCCCTTTAAACCCTAAAGTCCAAATACTCATACAGATCGCTTTTTCTTAGAATTTCCAAATGCAAACGATTGTGATATACTGTGTACCATACCTATTTAAAACCCATGTTGTATGTTTACATTAAACCAGCTGGACGGCTCGATCTCTTGTCTGATTTCTTTTTTTTCCGGTCTAAAAAAACTAGTCCCATCCACGATTGGTCAATACAGTGTTCCAGTCATTTTCATATAGTAATTGTTGTGTCGAGTAGGCCGTGATATTCGAATTAAGTATTAAGACACAAAAACGTATAATCTGGAACTGGGCTTTAATTTTGGTGTGGGATTACGGGGATTGCACATATTTCTACTGATTCCCGCAGTTTCCACGCTTGTAACGTTGGAAATTCCCACAAATATTTTAAAGTAAAAGACACTTGTGACAGATGACGGAAAGTATGATTTGCATGTGCTTTTAAATCTTACCATTTTAAACATTCAAGTGCTCAATTCTCTGTGACTGTGAGACCCTTTCTGTGAGCCGACACACACCCATAGCGCACGTACATAGAGACGCATCTGAGAGTGCATGCCTTATTGCGCATAAATGGCCAAATACATACAAAGATATATCAAAATGCCCATCTTGATGAGTATTCATGTAAACAGTCGATTTATACTAAACACTGTCATTATACAGGCTATTAAGTTAATGTAAACCTGGGCTCGCAACTCATTCTTCCCACTGGCGGCTCTTTTGCAACTAACTTTCTAACATTTTACAAAAAAGATAATTGTCTGTTTTGCTCACATACATATAGACACCTCTCACACTTTTAAGACTAAAACAAGAGATGGATTCATTGTTATTCTTAATTAAAAAGCACAACAACAACAATAAAACGGTAAGATACAATGGCAAACTAGCTTACAAAATGTTTATTGACAAAAAACGTATAAAATGAGGCATGGCATACAACAAATGCTGTATTATATGCTACTCACTAATAACTTACAGAACGTTTAGCAAACACTGAGGAACAAAATAAAAAATAAAAGAGCCTCCATAATGTAACATGAGGTAAACAGCAAAGATAACCAGCTTATTCAGATGAAAATAAAAATAAAAGTAAAACTAAACTTGATGTCGGTGACTGCTGCATGTGTTTTTCCCACAAGAATACAAACATGTTCACCTCCTCCAATTTAAGCAGTCTTTACTTTACTTTACCTTACCATCCATTGTTTCATCAATATTTGCATAATTTTTGCTCCAGGCATCTTTACGCTCGTGCTGAGGCGACGTGTAAACCAGTCTCTACACTTGAATCACTGCACAGTTCAAATGAGTAGCGTGAATTCGTTATGCTTTCAGTTTAGATTGCTGTTTGATGTTTCTCAAATGAAACCGAAATGGCAGCACTTATGCGTTGAACAAAAGTTTACAAATATTTCACAAAGTTTAGTCGCACATGCAGAAAAAAATGGTTACAAAATGGAGCCCTAAGAGCCCTGGGAAACAGTTAAGAAACAAAACGTATGTGTAACAGTTGATCCATGCATGCGGTCTCAAAGAGATTTATACATTTAAGATTAGCCAGTGTTATTTGAAATTTAAGTAGATTGTTCTGTTTCTGTGGTATTACTGAATCCTGAATATTACCTAAAATCCTGAAACCTAAAATATAAATTAAATTAAAGCACAGTGAAGTTTAGTTGTAGTTTTATATTGTCTTTTAATCTATTCTTATTTTATTACTTACTGTTTACTTGTCATTTTTTGTTAAATTCAATTCAGAGTTTGAAGAATCTTCCTCACAATATAAATATGAATCCACAAAATTATAAATTGTAAAACACAAATACACTGGGTGATGAAATTTAGGTTGGATGATTGGCCCCCGACAAGAGCCACCTAAAGTGGGAATCCCCTGCCCCCCTTCCAAAATGAAATTCAGGCCCTGTGGGAAATGTAGTAATTGGTTAATAAAACCAGTGAGGTTGTGCTATACTACACATTGTGACTTTAGTCACTCTGCTTTGTGAATCTAACAGCAGTCTTTTGAATTCACAACATGACAGGGCTGTCTGAATAAAATACTGATAAATTCCGTCCGTTTCTTTATCAAATTAGCAGCACAGCAATCAAGAGGAAGAGAGTATACAATTATGGAAGGATGGGCGTTATGAAAGAGAAGTGAAAATGGAAAGAGAGGCAGGCAGAAATGAAGTGTGGAAAATGTTCTAGATCAGGGCCATTCAAGGTGAGAGTGAATCACACGATAGCCAGCTTTAAAAGTGGCCTGCTTTTCATTCAGACATAAATTACAGCACTTCTAAACTAGCAAATTTCTTCATTTTTTGTTAAAGGGATCATATTTTCAAATTGTTTAGTTATGTAATCTTGAATTTGGGGAGGGTCTTTCTCATTCTAGAGAGCATTTGATTGGACAAGAATCTGTGCAGTTCAATTTGAGTGATCAATATTTTTACTCCTTAATTCTAATTGAATGTGAACTTTACTGAGTGATTTTTAAACGCAAAAATCTGCAAAAAACATTCAAGAGTACATTGTAGCATTTACAGTAGATGGCATTAAAGCTGACAAACATGAATTGAAATCCAAGAACTCTATTTTCTCCTTTCATGAAATGCTTAAAAGGGAAGTAATGTGTTTTGTTTTTCATTTTTTTTTTTTTTATTTGAAGCTGGTGTTTTGTTTGAAGTGTTGAATCTCGTGCACACCTGCTCACTAGGCATTCACCACGCCAGTGCTTGTTTTCTTTCTCAGATGTTAAAAGCAAACTCCTCGCGGTGACGTGAATGCACAGCTTGTGTCACGTCACAGCTCTGTTGGCACAGCTGACCTCTCGCCAGCACTTCTCCTCTGTATTTCTGCCATATGCTCTCACTGTCATTTACAGGCCACAGTGGGGTGGGCAGATGGACCAAAAACTGATATCCTGCTATGTGATAGTATTATTAGAAGTATTGTGTGTGATCTATTTTGCATCATTGCAATGTTATACTGTATATCACAATGCAGTAGGACTGTAACCACCAAGTTTCCCTTAAAGAACCATATATATCTGCTGTTAAATATATATATATATATATATATATATATATATATATATATATATATATATATATATATATATATATATATATATATATATATATATATATATGTAGCACTTTATTTTACAATCCTGTTTCTTATGTGCGTACTATGTACTTATTAATGTAATTATAATAACTAGGTACTAACCCTGAACCTACCACTAAACCTAACCCTACCCCATTTAGTTGCCTTATATTACCAGTACTTTCTTAAGTAAGTACACTTACTTTAAAATAAAGTGCAACCTAAATTTGTATCAAATTTCACTGGTTTGAAATGAGAATAGTTTAATATATTATTTATGTCTACCTAATTCATGTAATGTTATTTTTAATTGAATGTGAGAAGCAAGATATTTTACCACAGCTGTTTAGGCATGTTATGCGTACAATGTGCATATTTGATAATAAAAATATTACTGAAAATTTCAAATGTATAATGTTACAATAAACTCAAATTTACACAAAATTAATTTTTTAGTAATATTTAGTAGTAGTTTATCAGTGGTGACTGTCAGTTAATGTGCATATGGCGGAAATGTGTGGAAAAATCAATTAAAGATGTAATCAAAGAGACGCTGAACACGATTACCAACAATTATTAAATGATGCAATCACACTTAAAGCAAAGTTTGTTAGTTTCAGAGTTAGCATCATCTGGGGTCCTCTGAGGGTCAGCATCATCTCTTCTCAGGTGTTCTGGATCCAGACTGGAGCTTGTGTAAATCTTAGTAACCACGGGATGAAGATCCCAGCAGAAACAGAGAAACAAATAGAGACATCATTAGCACAGCTGCTGTTTCAATCAAGCAAAATTGATTTTTTAAAGAATATTAATGTGCATTTGATCAGATATAACCACACTACAAGATTATGAGATGCATTATTTGTATTTGAATGCTTGGCCAAAGAGATGTGTCTTTAATCTAAATGTAAAAATAAATAAATGACAACACAGACGTATGGAAATGCACTTTTTTAAACAAGTTCTAGCTAAACAAGTTCTGTTCAACTTGGATTGAACAGATAAATTCATATGGATTATTGGATTTGATTTATACTTCTGTAATAAGTAATTAAACAGAATCTAGACCATTAAAACAGACAAAAAGCTTATTTCATAGGGCTCTAAATTGTATTGTTAAAAATATAATAATTTATTAAATTGTTAATTCAATTTTAAAATATTTTTAGCACTAAAATGTAATTATACCACACATATACCATAGAATCCAGATAAATTCCATTAGATTTTTTCACAAATCCATGTTTTGCATTTTAATATGAGGCAATAAATGAACCAGATTTGTACACTTATGCTTTACCAGCTGCATGCATGTAGCAATAGCAAGTAGCAAATCATTCTTTGTTCATGGCTCTGACATAAAGGAATTGCTAGGGAACCGCCCAAACTTCCTGTGTCAATAGCAAATCTGTCAACACAGGAAAATCTAGGCTTTGTTTAATGGGTTCTTTAACATTTGTGCATTACGCTTCATGTGCATGTCCTGGACTAGTCTTCTGAAAAGAGTGATTTGTTTCCTGTAAAACCTTTAATACTCTAGTGAGAGTGCTGAGCTTTGGTGCAGGGTGATGCATTGCTTACATGTGTGTGCTGAGTGGTTTATAGTAGTAATGTCTGTCTCCCGAGGTCACTGCGATTACATAAACATTGTCTGAGACTGTAAACTGGGACTGCTGCGTCTGAGAAATCCTGCTGCAGTGTTCTGTTGTTAAAATCTCTTTTATTGATGGCCAGAGGTTTTCCCTCTATGTTCTGCTCCCATTAGACACTTTAGAGAGTATATATATTACTTAATTATTGATTCTGGCATAGGGCAGGAAGATTATGAAAATAATCATAACTGCGACTATTACAGTAATTACAAATATTACAATTTACATTAAATTATATTTATACCCTTGTTTAATGCAACTGCATGCCATATTTTTAGATATAAAAATAAATAAGCCAAAAACTTTCTAACTGTTAAACTGTTAGTACTTTTCTATAGTAGTAAGCCTCAAATATCATATATGCATTGGATTGGTTTCTTCCCTAAATTATAAAAAAGTAACATTTTGAATGGTATTATCATGTTAATGAAATCTAAAAAATTAAAACCTTTAAGATAACATGTAGAAAAAAAAGAAAATAAAACATCTTAAGCATGCATAATAATATATATATATATATATATATATATATATATATATATATATATATATATATATATATATATATATATATATATATATATATATATGTATATATATATATATATATATATATATATATATATATATATATATATATGTATGTCAGTCATTTACATAAAAGTTTTAGAGCATTTATTAAGCATAATTTTTTCAAGTATGTTGGAACATAAGTTTAAACTTAAATATACATTTAAATAAAAATACAATTGTATGAATAAAAATCAATTAAACTGAAAAATCTATGTAAAAAAAAATCTATAAAAAATAAATAGTAGTGCTGCAAACACACTAGCAACCAGCAACATTTGTGTTTGGTATAAATGACACAGAAAATCTAAAGTGCATTCTAATTTCAAACTTACATCACAGTCTGTTCATTATTAAAATAAAGTACAGTCAACCAAACATTTAAAGGGTTACACTGGTCAGTTTAAATAGACCATAGTATACCGGTCCACTCTGCTGTTATTCCAAGGACGTTTTTGCTCATGTGAAGAGGATGATCTTTTCCATCTAGTTTACATTTAAAAAAGATAAAAATATTATAGTTTAACATTCAGATACATTGTGAATATTGTATATGTGGATATGTTCAGAACGAGACGAGAGCAGTAACCTCCAAATAACCTCGCTTGTCCTCGTATGCAAGAACTCATGCACTCATGCGTCTCGATATAATGCTCTGTAAATTTTTAAACAAATAGGCCTAGCGGAATACAAAAATTCTAAATCGAACATTTTGCAGAACAGGATTCAAACAAAAAAGTACTGGTCATAATACTTGCACAAAATGTTTGATGTGTAAAAAGCAGTTCATTGACTGCGCAGCACAGCCACAAGTGCCACAGTTACGTTTGGCATAATTTTATTTTTAATTCTATAGTGTCATTTGAAAACATTGCAATTGTGTTTTAAAATACAACAACAAGCACCACGAAACCATTTAAGGAGGCGCGTTCAGCGTTCTCCTTGACGGGAAACAATCAACAATGATCTCGAACATATTGCTCTACATTTTATCAAATTATCATAATCACATCTATTAATTATACAGTCCTGCTACTAGCATTTTATTCAGACTAAAACCCCTTTAATTCGTGTGAGAAAGCTTTTTTTTTTTCAAGTGGCTTATTCAAATTATAATAATACCGCTGCAGACGCATTTTGCAGCATGAAGGTTATTAATTGATCGTTCATTTAAACGACGATCAATCATGGAAATTATAGAATATTGACATCGCTAAATGCAAATGAGTTGGATGGAAACCTGGCTATTGTCTGCATCAAATCATGCTTCCGAACAAATGTGATTCATGGTTCTGGGCAGCTCCAGGACAGCTGTCTCTCCGATCACGCTGCTGTCTGTGAGCGGGGCGGAGTAACAGAGCCCTCAATCACGCTGCAGTGTTTGTGAGAGATGCCAACTTTTAATCACCATTTACAGAGTGAAATTCTCTGACTACCTTTATCTCCCTGGACTGTTGTTGAATCTTCCAAAAGTTTTGACTTGGGTCCTTCACATGCGTCAGCAGCACTTTCCATTGCAACAATAATACTGGCCTGCCCGCCGACGTGCCTGACTTTAAATCGGCGCTACTAAACACGGATATCGGCCGATGCCGATATATATATAAATATATATATATATATATTTGCTTGTAAATATAGCCTTGATATACATTTACATCTAATAATTTAGCAGACACTTTTATCCAAAGCAACCTTTGAGGATAATAGAAGCAATTAAACAACTACTTTCCTACATTGTATTTACTATAACATATATGCACCTATTATAGTAATTACATATGAAATATTGTATTTTGCTAGTTATTTTATCCAAAGCAACTTACAAGTACCATGTGCTTCTGTTTGAGCTTCAGATATGCTTGTAACTACAAGACGTAATCACAGTAACTTGATGATTGCTTTAATAACCAAAATTGTCTTCAGAATATCTTTTGTGTCTTCAGCAGAAAGAAATGCATTCAGGTTTGGAATCAGGTATTATTTTTTAGGGGAGTATTTTAATTGAAACCTGTGTCTAGCAAAAATGAGTGTTAAGACTTGAAGATATTCTTAGATTTATAGTTGGTGTTTGTTGAGAGATGAAATGTCAAGCACTGAGCGCTGTGGCTAGACGAGGTCAGTGAAAACATAGACGGCTGGTCCATGACCCCTGCTGCCTGCTCGTCTCGCTCTCACTCTCTCTGTCAGGTCACCTCGCTTTTAATCCCAGAGGCTTCTTTTTTTAGCTGCCTTGCACTGAAAAGCATTTTTTTTATCTCTTCTACATTAGTTATTTTTGGTCTCTGAATGCATTACTGTGGTTAAAAGGCTCCGGTTAATACAAAATATTTCAACCATATGCCGCTTCTGATTAAATCAGACTAAATACCACTCAGTATGTGACAGACCCTTTAAAACTGAGAGCTGTCGGTCCAAGAACCATGAAAAGTATTTACTTAGATTCACTTTTCACCATGGCTCCTCCCTCCTTCGACCTCATCGTAGGTCACTGTTATGGCTGTGGCCTGGGTCCCACCTGGCACTGCCTGCTCCAAATCCCTCCTGTCTCTGTCTGGTCTGGCCTGGCACCTCCCTGGACTTTGTCTGACAGCCGAGGACACGCCTTCCGGGACGAGGGTGATATGTCATGCATATGGACTGTCTGTGTGTGTTTTTCTCCGCAACTGTAGCTACAAACCTGATTCCAGTTGGGACATTGCATTTCGCATTGCCTTTCGTTGGCTGTGTTACCTTTCGCATACTGCATTTCGAAAGGTAACTGCAATGTTACCGTTCGCATACTGCATTTCGTTGCCTTGTACCTACATGTGCAGTGACAATAAAGTTGAATCTAATCTGATATAAAACATTGTACAAATTGTGAGTAAAAATGGAATGGAGTAATTTACAAATGTCATAAACTTCAATAGAATATAGATAACATATCAAATGTTGAAAGTGAGGTTGGGTATAAAAAGAGCCTCTCAAGCCCCTTTCACACTGCCATTCCGGCAAATACAGGGGTAAAGTGTTCCTGTAATTGTTCCCTGGTCGCTAGATTTGGCACTTTCACACTGCCAGTGATGACCCGGTATATGTGCGTGCTTTCACACACAACCCTTGAAGATCCCGTAACGACACGTGACATCAGCGCGTGACGTGTAATGTACGAGTCGACAACGCTTGGCACGTTATACTTTAACTGAAGCAAGCAAACGATCTCGGCGTCAGCGCGGAAAGTGAGGAACTAACTGATCTCTGCTTTATTACAGTTTGCACATATGTTTTCGTCGCGAATGTTGATCTTCCTTCAAAACAGCCGGTAAAAGAGTCGCGCGATAACGCGCGTCATCACTTCGACACGGAATTAGATATGGCTTTTGTTCACACAGCGCTCATTCCGGATCGATTACCGCAATGTTACTAGGTCCCTGACCCGGGTTCGATTCGGTAATCAATTCCGGGACGTGGTTGCTTTCACACAGAAGGCGACCAGGCAATGTTACGGGAATATTGCGGGTCCGACGTGCAGTGTGAAAGGGTCTTCAGAGTGCCAGTGTCTCTCAGAAGTCAAGATGGGCAGAGGATCACCAATTCCCCCAATGCTGCGGCGAAAAATAGTGGAGCAATATCAGAAAGGACTTTCTCAGAGAAAAATTGCAAAGAGTTTGAAGTTATCATCATTTACAGTGCATAATATCATCCAAGGATTCAGAGAAACTCTATAGGTAAAAAAATAAGCCATATCTAAACATGATCCAGAAGCGCAGGCATTTTCTCTGGGCAAAGGCTCATTTAAAATGGACTGTGGCAAAGTGGAAAACTGTTCTGTGGTCAGACGAATCAAAATTTGAAGTTCTTTTTGGAAAACTAGGACGCCATGTCTTCCGGACTAAAGAGGACAAGGACAAACCCAAGTTGTTATCAGCGCTCAGTTCAGAAGCCTGCATCTCTGATAGTATGGAGTTGCATGAGTGCGTGTGGCATGGGCAGCTTACACATCTGGAAAGACACCATCAATGCTGAAAGGTAAATCCAAGTTCTAGAACAACATATTCTCCTATCCAGACGTTGTCTCTTTCAGGGAAGACCTTGCATTTTCCAACATGACAATGCCAGACCACATACTGCATCAATTACAACATCATGACTGTGTAGAAGAAGGATCCGGGTACTGAAATTGCCAGCCTGTAGTCCAGATCTTTCACCCATAGAAAACATTTGCCGCATCATAAAGAGGAAGATACGACAAAGTAGACCCAAGACAGTTGAGCAACTAAAGCCTGTATTAGACAAGAATGGGACAACATTCCTATTCCTAAACTTGAGCAACTTGTCTCCTCAGTCCCCAGACGTTTGCAGACTGTTATAAAAAGAAGAGCGGATGCCACACAGTGGTAAACATGGCCTTGTCCCAACTTTTTTTAAGACGTGTTGATGCCATGAAATTTAAAATCAACGTATTTTTCCCTTAAAAATAATAATAATAATAATTTTCAGTTTTAACATTTGATATGTAATCTATGTTGTGTTCCGAATAAAATATTGAAATTTGAAATTCCAGATCATTGCATTCTGTTTTTCTTCACAATTTGCACAGTGTCCCAACTATTTTGGAATCAGGTTGGTACATGTACTAACTATATGGTTAGGATTAGGTTTAGGGCTTGGTTTAGGGTTACTCGCATGCAGTTATGCATAATATATTGCTATTATAATAGTAAGTTCAAGTAACATATGTAACAAGGACACCTTCAAATAAAGTGTTACCGAAGAAGTTTAGTAGCTTCACATCACTAAACTCAAGGAGTAATATTCTAAAACTGATAGTTCTGTCTTATTAGATAAGCTAAGTTTGAAGTCATTAAATATCTAAAAAATTCTAACATAAATATACCATACCTGTGAATACAACACCATTAGTATGGCAGGTTATCACACTGCTCTGCAATAATTAGCTGTCTGTGTTTGTTTTTTCTTCTCTAAACTTGTTTGGGAATCATTCTGCTCTGAACTGTCTGCTGCCACAGTATTTTTAGCAAGTGCCATGTGGAAATATCCATGTAGAAAATAAAGGAATCTACATTAAAATCAAAAATTTTCAAGTTAGAATGATGTAACGTCTTTATTTTGTTGCAGAAATTGATATGTCTTCTGTTATTGCATGTGGTCTGAATGCAGAAACACTCTTTGGGCATCATCAGCACACTGCAGTTGTGTGTTTGTGTTTGGTGAAGTGCTCACACTGTGGGTGGATGAGCAGCAGGGGAAGGTCATAGCTTTATTGTGCTGTTTTTCGCCACTCTAGTGCTGTTTGAAATACACCAGCGTTTCTGTCCATAACCTTGTTACTGGCATTTGCTTGGCTGCTGAATGTTTAGAAATGCCCAGAGATTTGTATCTCCCTTTCTGAGCTCTTTGTATACTTCAGACTGTGATGTTGGAGTGTATCAGATTCGGACGGTGTTATATGACCTTTTACTGATAGATTTTTTCAGACCTGTCTTGCTATTACTCTGTCTGTCTTCCTAAAAGACCACATAGAGTTTTACTGCTTTAGACCGTGTTGTTGCTATGTGGGAATAAATATGTAGCTGAGAGACATGCAACTAAGTGCAATTTTTGTAGTAGTAAGATAATGATCCAAGAAGGAGACCAGCCAATAGTCAATAACACTAAAAATTGTTTCATCCAAACTTTGAAAAATTCTGTGTCATTTCGGGTCATACAGTAAATTCGATTTATATGACAGAATTCCGCAATTCCATTCGTATTTTCCACATCTCAGAAATCAATAACATTGATATAATATTGAGGTGTTTTGTTTTGTTTATTGCACCTTAAGCAATGTCTGCTGCTGCCTTACCTTTGAGAAAAAACTGATGCTTGACCACTGAAGCAGCTCCAGTTAGCAAGCACTTTCGGCGTGAGAGTGAATTCAGCATTGATTGGTCGGACTCGTAACTCCCAGCAAATCAGATGGGCCACAGAGTGGTGAGTTCCGACAGGCTGCATCAGAGCCAAATAGCGCATTTCAAAATTCAGTTATTTTATCGGCTAATCGGTTTTGAAAATGACTGACACAGATAATCATAAAAATGCTTAATACCGGCGCCAATAATCGGTCAGGCCGATAATCGGTTGACCCCAAACGCTGAGTAAGATTTCAGAGTATGGACCAGCCATACTTGGCTGTATTTCAAAATAAATAAATAAATAAAAAACTAAGAAAACAAGCAATTAACAAAGTGAACATAATCAAAAAACATAACAATAAACTCAAAACCAGGAAGGGGAAATGGGAACAATGAAAGCAAAATGCTAACTAATATCTAGATATAAATAGTATTTTTATCCCATATCAAAATTCTTGATACACTGAAATTTCATAATTTTAGTTACCAATTTCAATATCACAAAAAATAATACTAGCCTAAATAAAAGTAAGCTTACCGAAGACAAGTAAACACTAAACAAATAAAGCTACAACAGAACAAATATTGAAAAAAAAAAATCATCCCACTTGAAAAACTTAAAGCACTGAATAATAAATATTATATTGTATATAGAAAATGTGCAACTACTGAATAGTCTTCACTGTTTAAATTCAATATACATTCATTCATGTTTATTTGACAAAAGTTATTCAGTAAAGAACAGTAAGCCATTTTCTTTCTGATGTTTGATTTACACCGTTGCCACAAATGGCAACAGCAGCTATATTAGGATATTATAGTTCACCCAAAAATGAAAATTCTGTTGATGTTCTAAACCTGTATGAGATTTTTGCTGAACACAAAATAATATATTTGGAACAATATTGGTAACCAGACAGTTGCTGGGCCCTTGTGTTTTCCATATATGGGTTAGGTCTATAAAGTCTATAAACAGTTTAAACCATTTGTTTTAAAACCTGCTTAAAATACCTTTAAATGATAAGCTTAGCTTACATCATGATGAGCTTTAATCAACGATTGATATATCTACCGGATTATCTCCCAATTCTTAAACGAATTTAGTTTTTTCAAACACAAAAACAATATAAATCCAGTTAATAATTTTGTTTATAACAATCAAAGTAACCTAAAATCTGTGTGGACACTGTTTTTGATCTGCTTTATGTGTCTGCTTCATTTACATTTCCAGCAACATCCACTCCATTATCAGCTTTAGTAAAATAACCTGTTAGCTGGGGATTCTACTGACTAACTTCAGTTTTTTTTTTTTTTTTTTTTGAGCCACTTTCTTTCAGAATTGCTGAAATTTTTACTTATCGGATATTGTTATTTGCACGTCCATTTCAAGATTACTCCAGAATGAAGTGAAGAGTGGAGGTGAATACAGACATAGGCTAGTGGGCAGTGATCATCTGATAGATACGCGCACTGTTAAAAGCTTTGAGAGTTGGAAGATAGTGTGTAGCAAAATTTCAGTATTCGGTACTGATACCAGTGAAAATCCATGGTTCTCGGTACCAATTTCAGTACCAAAGCAAAGCACAAAAATATGATACAAAATAAAAATAAAAACTCATCATCTAAAATTAATTCATAATGCATATGCATAACTCATACAGTATATATGTGACTGTCCATGGAAACTACAGAGCCAATATTATCTCTAAATATTGAACTTACAGTTTACATTTACTGCATGTAAAAGAGATGGGGGAATTGTTGCAAGCCAGACTTGAAACTGCATCTCCAATCATGCATTTGTACAAGCTGACATCAGTTTTAGCTTTAATATTTGTTATGCTTTGTGAATATATTTGTATTTGAATGTTGGAAAGGCATTACTCAACCTGAGGGTAAACTTTGAGTTTGGTGGGTTATTATTTCAGTAGAGTTGCATTAGACAGCATACATTTCCTTGTGTATATGTGTTCCCTGCTTCTCTCCATTCACAAACACAGTAGAAAACAGCGCATTTGTGCAAGCCATTACATGTGATTAGGAGTTTTTTGGGGGTAAACACATTGCATGAACAAATAGCTGTTTTACCTCTCATTTGCTTTCTACTGTTTTCATCTCTCTCTCAGTCTCTTACTGTTTCACACACTCTCTCTCTCTCTAGACACTTTAATTATTATGTGTGAAATGTTGCACATTCCTAAACCGCAGTCTTGCTACTTCTCAACAAACTTTACTATCATTTTAATTCAGTCATTTAGTACTTACAGTTCTGCTCATAAAAATGCATGTTATTTTTTATTTACTACTGTGCTGAATAATTTGTTTCATTACATACACTCAACAAGACAAAATAACTTTTTTTTATATATAAAAAATAAACATTCAAAAGTTTACATACCCTTGCCTTGTACTGCTGTGCTGTGTCATTACATGAATGATCCATGAATGTTTTTGTATTTTGTGATGGTTTTGTACGAGTCTCTTGTTTGTCCTGAGCAGTTCAACTTCTGCACATTCTTCAGTTTTACAGCATCGGCATATTTGAGCCATTTCTAACAGTGACCGTTTGATTTTGAGATCCCTCATCACAATGAAAATAACTGAGGGACTCAATTATTACAAAAGGTTAAAACATTTTTTGATGCAAAATAATACATTTAGAGATGGAGGCTGTAACTTTTTGATTTGGATGATCAGGTTAAATTGTACTTATTTTATTCTCTGGGGAAATTATTATGTAGCTTTTGAAGAGCAGTACTAAATGAAAAATGAAAATGAAAATGAAAAAAAAAAAGCTTAAAATAAGAAACATATGAAGGTGTCAAATATATATATATTTGAAAAGCATGAAAACTTTTTCATAGATAATTTTTTTTATCCTACTAATGGCATACAGTTTAAAAGGAGAACTATTACAGTATGTCCCTTTTTACACAATTTAATATTGGTCATGGATGTTCCCAAAATGTGTTTGGGAAGTTTCAGCTCAAAATACCCTACAGATAATTTATTATATCATTTTGAAATGCTTATTTTGAGTGGAAGCAGAAACAGGCTGTTTTTGTTCATGTCTCTTTAAATGCAAATAAGCTGCTGCTCCCCACCCCCTTTTCCAGAATAGATACAGTCGGCATCTAGTCATAGCTGGAGGGGTGTGGGGAGGGCGAAGTCGGCGTGGGGGAAAACACTGCAAACATTGTGTGTATTTGAATGACAAAACTGCACATATTGAGCGCTCATTCCCAGAGACATGTAGAACAGTTGTAGTCTCTTATAACTTTAATATTCATATACACTAGTCCATATCGATATTGGATTCATTTTAACAGCCCTAATGTAGATGTATTCTTTCAAAAATAGCCAAATTCCGTGACGTTCTGCTTCATACAGCAAGTTCTATTTTTGACTGGATTCCGCCGTTCAGTAGTTTCGCAAACATAGACGGGGTGAATTGAAAGAAAGTGTAAAAGTTCTGGCACAAAACTAAGTTGTTACGTGTCCACACGCTTTTTTAAGTGGGTTTATGTTCGACACTAGGCTAACGTTACATAGTTTTGCTTCAGGTAGAATGATAAAGCTAATTATACATGCATGCCACTTTCTGAAACAACCTTACACAGTTTTGATAACGTTAATAATGAACACGATGTTAATATAGCCTGCCTGTGATGATATGCCGACTGCACACATACACATGCTTAGCCTGGGATTCCACAACTTCCCTTGATCATCCTCACAACTTATTGCTTGTAGCCATTTTGTCATTCTTTCCGGCTCTGTATGTTTATTAGGAAGGATGTAGAACTTCAATTCATAATTTGTTAGTTTATTGGAGGTACAGAAAACGACACAGCAACTCTTCGGCGTGATTGTCCCGTGTATTTCAATTGGCGCCAAGGCAATGTTTTTCCCCACGGGCTAAATTCACATCACGTGATGGGGCATTCCCGGGGGCGTTCCCAGACCAACCGTCTGTATCTATACAAGCTTGTTCCTCAGATACTCTGCTAAAAAATAAAGCATCTCTGTTTGGTTTTGATTATCTTGTCTATCGTGTTGAAATAATGCATTTTAAAGTGATCTATGATCTATATATGACTGGATCGCTCATCGCGTTCTAAACTGCCAACAGACAGTGAAGCCACTTCTATATTATAGATCAGTGGTTAGCAGTATGTCCGCTGTCTAGCAGTATTTCAGACTGGACCAACCAGACAGTAAAACGGCGACTAGGGATGCCACAAGTACTGGCACTTCACTATCAAGTCGGTGGTGAAAATGTTAAAATTTGATGATACCAGCATCTCTGTAGTACCGGTAGTAAGTTACCGAGTCCTGAGTATATTCGTTACCTGCAGCTGCGTTCATTCGCTTCTGTGTTAGTTTAAGCGATGGGCTCCAGACTGTAGCTGAATATATACTAGTGTCTGTGAATATTAAACTGCAAAATATTATTTAAATATTACTCCTGCGAATTCTACTTCTCTGTGGGTGACGGGCGCAGATGCGCGGGAGCTCGCTGTTTTGTAGTCTCTGCCGTGTGTCACTATATGAGGACATGAACGCATAAACAGTCACTTCATCAGAATTTACCGTTTCATAAACACAGACACTCAAAGATCTTCATGGCAACCCATCAAAATAAATGTTTGGTTTAACATGAGTAAATTGACAATATATTAAGCTACTGTTGTAGCCTTAGGTAGATTTTGCTACGTCTCTATGTAGTAATAATAATATGTCTCTATTAATAATAATAATTATGCCTAGACAGTTGCTTGTTTTTTACTTCTTTTGTTGTAAAGAGATATAATATATAATTTGTTATATTCCTAGACTTATTTTGTTGCAGTTTTTTATACAGTTATATTGTAAAACTAAAATACCTTTTTTAGTTTGCGTTTTTTGGGCTGCATTTGAAGTTCTTTTTCTCTTAAGAAAATACGTAATATTACTGTCAAATTCATGTCGTATAATAAAAATAATGTAATAAAACCAGTAATTCACCATGTATTTGTTAATGTTTTATTAAGGGATAAAAACACCCCAGTTGCAAAAACAGTCGGTTATGTCTGTCAAGGTAAACAGTTATATATATATTGTCCTCTCTGAGGTTGGGACTTGAAACAGTATTCTGTGCTCATCAGTGCAGCTAAAGACAGAACAATTAGCAATGCTCTGCTCAAACTCTCACCATGGCATTAGAACTGGTACACCATTGTCACTTGTGAAAACACAATGGCACACTGTTGGTGTAAATCTACATCCAGGAGCGGTCATATTATAATAAGATACCCTTTCTACATCACGGGGGGAGTGAAATCTGAGTGGTTCATTTTTTCATAAGCTCGTAGAAAAAGGCTTACTGGGTTGCTTTTTCACAATTTCTGTGTTGCAGTTTTTTAAATAAATAAGCAAACAACCCAGCTCAGGTGGGAAAAGGAATGCAAAAGTTATATAATGCATTATTTTGCAGTTAGTTATTTTATTATGGAGTAACACAATATTGTAATGCATTACATTAAAAGTAACTTTCTCTGACACTGATCAGAACTAAAATTAAACGGTAAAATAATCGATAATGTCAAACCTGGTGTGAGGCAGATTTACAGTAATTGCAGATTTGAGTGCCATTTCAGATCTTAGCTTATATTCATAGTAAAAAACGACACTTTTCTTTTTGTGGGTGAACTTCCTTCATGAGCATGACTCAGAAAGAGTCCCTAGTCGATCAGTTTCGCAAACCCAAGCCATCTCCTCAAAGACCTTCTAAACCGTTTCTCTCACTTGAACGTGACTTGAGGACAGATCACAGGAGCCAGTTTGGGAAGGCTCCTGAAGGACATCCTCCTCTGATGTTGTGTGGAAGCAGTCTGGATTGTCAGCAGAGGTCAAGCAGATGGTAATGCTCCTCAGGGGAGAGACGGGGCGGTGGGGAAAACCGCATCTGGAAGGCTGGTTTCCTGAAACGCTGCGCTCTGCCATTAACATATATCCTGCTATACAAACACAGACTTACAGATAACTGTTAACTGGAGGTTGCATAATAGAGGGGTTATATATTACACTTTTGTTTTTGGCAGTGTCTGTGAAAGTATCATACGGGTGTATTGTGTGCATGTGTGTTTTACTCTAAGACATAACTCCAGTTAAGCCATTCGTTGGATGACATTCAGAAGAGTGTAAACACTGGCTCTGTGGTGCTTTCATAACATGAATATGATAATCGGTATATCAGTTTTCTCTTGTCAGTGTCAAGTTGGTGTAAATTTAGGGTGAGTTTATATGTACCACACTGAGAGAGAGCTCTCCGTTATATCTCTGTTATCACTGGCACTCGTCCAGCTGGTGCAGGACGCCACAGAGGTAAAGAAAGAACACATTTAAGGAACAAATTGTGCATAGTTAATGGGTGGTTGGTCATAACCTTCTTGATTATTAATTCGTTGTGTGTCTGGACAGATTCATTTGGCCATGTATTCTAATGACTCTCTACATTTCATTCTAGATTTTCATGTTGGGAGGGATTCGTGCAGCTCAGCCCTGGCAGGACTAAACGGCCCCCCGTCTTTCTGGTAAGAACAGATTTAACACATTTATACAAAACTAAATGAAGATTTTAATTTAGTCAAAAATGTTAACTAATTAATGCAATAACACTCAAAACAAAGCAAAGACACAAGGCTTATGTTTTAGAGACCATAATGTCATAGAGACTTAGCTGTGGACTCGGGGTCAGTAAGCAATGTCCCGACACAACTGCACCACAACTGTTGTGCTACAAACACCTTATTACCAATCCAGAAATATCAAAAAGAGTCATACTGTATATTAATGTGGACTTATTCCACCCTTTTTTAAAACAATCTCGCAGAAAGGCAGTTTTCCCTTGGAAATGCACCTCTGTGACTGTGATGTGTATATGTAGGCCTATGTATGTATTCCACTGATCGGGTTTATTTTTCAAATTTGCAGACTTTTTTTTACATATAGAAAGTGTTTGTCTGCAGGGACATTAGAAATATGTAATTTGATCAGGACATTCTTCCAATGAAAACACCATCTGCTGTCCTCGTTCACACTGCCGTTGCCATGTCAATGAGTCTATATTTAATAAAATCATTTCATCCTCGCTTCCAAATTAACTAATAGCGCATCCCATCAGCTGTTCAGATACACCTGTGTTCCTGCTCGAGTCAAGAGCTCTGTTTGTGGTCCTTTTGTTTCTGTACAACACTAGTACTAACACGAAATGACCAATAATACCATGGCAATCATATTTATTTTCACATATACAGTGTCAACATATTCTTTAAAGTAATTTGAAGTACAATGTAAATATGTTTTTGGTGAGAAATTAACAGCAGTCACCAGCCAAAAGTAGGTATTTCTTTGCAGTGGTAGGTACACTGAAAAAAAAAAAAAAAACATTGGTGAAGGGTTGACTTTAAAATCTTTTTCATTAGAGTGTTTTTTTTATTTCTGTTTCTGTGTTTAAGTGCTATAATCGCATCCCCGGTGCATCTACCAACCCAGAAAATGTGAAAAAGAAGAACCCAGTATTTATATATATATGAAAAAAAAAATTAGCCGCTTAGATTTCGCTCCCTTTAAACCTTTATAGTTTAAAACGTATTATTTCAGCACAATAGACATTATAATCAAAACCAAACAAATGGTTTGTTTTTGTGTGTTTTTTTTTTTTTTTTCAGTGTTTCTGAGGAACAGGCTTGAATTCTGGAAACGGGGCGGGGAGCAGCAACTCATTTGCATTAAAAGAGACATGAACAAAAACAGCCTGTTCCTGATTACACACAAAATAAGCATTTCGAAATGATATAATCAATGATCTGTGGGGTATTTTGAGCTGAAACTTCACAGACACTTTCTGTGGACACCTGAGACTGATACTGTATTACATATTGTAAAAAGGTAATAATAGGTTATAACAGGTCTCCTTAAATTTGACACCCTGTTTCAGTCTGGCCATTGAAAATAAATGCTGTTGTTCATTAATATCAACATATCAGTGCTGAGGTTACAGAGAAATGAAAAGCTGGTTACATATGTGTCTGATTCACTTAAAACTGCCAAGTCCATCATTTTGTGTAGTATGACCACAAATCTTCCTTCACAAGCTCTTGCTATAGGTTTTTTGTACATTGTAATTACAGTGGTGCTGCTAAAGGGTTATATATATATATATATATATATATATATATATATATATATATATATATATATATATATATATATATATATATATATATATATATATATATATAATTTATACCAATATGTCTTTTCAGATTTTTTTTTTCAGATTTTTTTTTTTCCTGCATTTCGCTCCATACAGCCCTGCTTCTGACTGGTCACGTAAGGACAGTGAGGGCAGAGTGTGCAGCTCTTCATAGCATGAGTGTGTGCTCTTGTGTTCCCACATGAGTTTTTCTGCATGGCTGGGTTCTCCTCAGATGGCCTTTCCCACGTTACGGCTCACACACACACACACACACACACACCACCTCACGGGGAACAGATGGCATCATTATTCACAAAAACTGAGGCAGCATGTTGCACTCTGGCCAGCAAAACATGTCTGTCCTGTGTGGAAACAGGGGTCAGCAGTGTGTGCTTACACGACTCTCCTAAAGTTAAATACAGCATAGGATAATATTACAGTAAATGCTGCACATTCTGACCTCTGTGAGACTTAATGGAATACTTGAGGGGAAAATAAAATTGCGTGCTCATTTGCACTCATGTTGCTCCAGTCCTGCATGTTTTGTCTCAAAAGGGAGTAAGTGTGCAATTACAACCTAGGATCAATGGAAAAACATGCCTGAGGCACACAATTACATAAAGTCTCTTTTTGCCAAAGGTGATGGCGGCTAGGAAACATAACTTTTTGGATTGCATCCAGCTCCTTCTGCTTGAAGATCACGATTTATTATTTTGGTATTATGTGGGAAAGGAAGAGTTGTAGTCTTGCCAGCAGGTTATAAATGAAGGTAGAGCTGTGACCACAAGCATGATGATAGTCTGTCTTGATTTAAGCTGCATTATGGTGCTATCTGGTCCTTTCTTGAAGTGATCATAGTGGCCATAAGGATCTATGCCGAGCACTTTGAGGTGTTCACTGAGGATCAGTCGTGAGGGCTTGTGTAATCGCAGTAGTTTTTGCTGAAATTTAAGAGTGGTGTGTTCTGGTTGTTTCTGGATTTAGGTCAACAATCTGGTATTGATACGAACCAGATCCGGCTAACTATGGTAGCAAACAGACTAATATAAGCATAGATGCTGCCCCTCTTTCAAGATAACGGGTGAATTTGGTGTCGTTGATGGGAAGTGTTGCTGGTTGAAGTCCATGAAATCAAGATCTTTCAGTGTTAAAAGAGAGTGGTGATGGTGAAGAGCGATGACAATGTTGCACCACCTTGCTGGACTTCTGTCTTCACATGCAAAGTATGAAACAACAATCACAACAACAGTTTCAAAGAGAGGTTGCTGTAAAACCTTTTTATAAAAATCTTTTTTGTTAGACTGTTTCTGGGGAGTGCAAGAAGCTGATTTAAAGTAAACTCTGCCACTCAATGTTTCACAAGGTGAATATCATGTCACAACATAACCTCTTCTTAACTGAATCCTGTCTGTTCATTCCTTAGTTTTTTTGTCTACTGTTTCTGAGATTTGCTGAATTAACGATAATCTTTGCAAAATCATTGACAAATGGGTGATGCCGCAGAAGCTCTTGCAGTTACTCAGGTCTACTTGGTTTGGTATCTTCTGGGAAGTTCTGAGCAGCTTTCCCTTTTTTTTATTTTTCTCGTTACAACAACGTAATTTTCTCGTTATCTCGACATTACGAAAGGTGTTTTCTCATTATAACGACTTAATTTTCTTGTTATCTCGACATAACGAAAATGTTTTCTCGTTATAACGACTTAATTTTCTCGTTACCCAACATAACGAAACTCGTTTTCTCATTATAATGACTTAATTTTCTCGTTATCTTGACATAACGAAAGTCTGTTTTCTCGTTATAACGACATGATAGTTTTACTGTTGCTATAGTAAAGAACTCAACTTTGATAGGCATCTAATTAACAACCATGCAGTCACTCCTACTGTAGCCTATATTTCAGCAAATTTTGCTTCGCCTAGGTAATAACATCTGGTAATAACATCTACTATACTGCACATAAATAAAGACTGATCAATCACTGTTGATTTTTCCAGAGACAGTAAACTAAACGTTTTGTTTTTGTAATTAACATGTTTAAATGGCAACACCACAAACACTTCAGAAGGATGCAGAACTATTCTAAGATTTTTTAGAGCTGCTTGGATTAAAATCACTTTTAATTTTCAAGCGTTACAAGCTTCTGTTTGAAAAGAGCGTTCGTGTGCAGTGTGTGTGTGTGTGTGTGTGTGTGTGTGTGTGTGCAGAAAAAAAATGATTACAACATTATAGAACAAAACTGAATTAAATTAGCCAATGCACTTTACATATACATCACATTTCTCATCAATATGTTTAACAGTAAAGATTAATTATAAGGAAAAGAAGCATATCACAAATACCCTATATCATTAAATTCCATCCTACTGTAGATAAACAGAACATCTAATCATGTGCCTAAAAGAAGAACAAATAAAAATATAGGTGCAAACAGAATACAGTGACGTCAAGCTTGGTTTGATAAGCAGTTATTTTATGACAGAACACGTTGGTGAAACTCATACATCTAGCAAGAACTTAATACACACAATAATCATATTGATTCAAGCATTTAACATATATGAATTAATTAAATGTCAGTAATGAACAAGACTGCACAAATTATAGTGACCATGAGGATGATCCGCATAGAGTATAATGGATAGTGTAAAAAATTATAATGCATGGAAAAAAAAATTAAATGCAAAAATTATAATGCATGGCCGCTTAGAACTTCCGTACATCTGTCCAGTCATCTGGTATTTTCTTTTATTCTCACATGGCTTCAAAAAGTGTTCATAGTATTTTGGCTGTAGATTCTGTTTTGGAAATCTGTGTTGAGCTTATCCTATCCAGGTGCTATTTTGTTTTTGAGGAATCTGATGGTTTCTTCTTTGTCTTGTGGGACTATATTAACATCTAGATCAACCTCTGCTGTTGGTGACAGATTATTTAGGATTTCACTTAAGTACATTGCCCATTGAGTGTCCTGTTCTGCTTCTGATGTAAGAAGTCACCCCTGAACATCAGTATTTCCACTATATTTTCAGGCTATCTTGGTGATCTTATACACCTTGTTCCTGTTTGTCAGCTGCTGCTTCGCTTGGCTTGTGATATTTTCCATGTATAAACACTTGTCTGGTCTTGCCATTATTCTTTTTTTCATCGTTTGATCAGCTTTCTGATGGAATGCTTCATTGGTAACAGAATGTGCTACTCTGATCTGGTCCCACACTTTCACTGCCTGTGTGAGGTTCTCAGTATCTGCTAGAGTCTGGAATCTGTTCTTTAGCTCCAAAATAGAAGCATTCTTTACTCTGGGGACACACGTTTTCTCCGTTGCATACTGCTGACATTCTCTTTGGATTCCAAGTTATGTGAGGCAAATGTGAAAATGTGTTAGTCTAGAAACCATGCACTATGAGTTTGAGATCAGAATATAGTGTTATGCACAGACCACATGGATCTAATTTTGTGTGAAATAAATAAAAGTTGGTGTTTAGCTGGAAACTGCAGTGAATTGTATTAATACTTTTTGGTTTAGTTTCTGGAGAGCCATGCATTCCAGCAAGCCTAAGTGGTGGAATTACTACATCCATCAACCAAAAAAATAGGATGTTTTTTTTCCAGTTGAAGTCAGTGCTCTCCTGCCTCCCTGTCAATCAGCCTGAGCCAGTCTGGCCATTCTCTTCTGACCTCTGGCATCAAAAAGGCATTTTCATTTCATTTTGAGCTGCCGCTCACTGTATATTTACTCATCAGCTTGGGGGTCCAGTACACCTGCATTTTATGGACTTACACAGATGGATTGTATCTCTGCAAATCGTTCTTTGTGCTCATCTAAAGAAAGATACATATTTCGTTGTGACATGTTTCTGTGATTTCACATTTTTTTCTCCATTGCGCTAATAAGGGAATAACATATGGCACTGAATCAAGCTGATGAACCCATCTGAACCATTGGATTTTGCCACATTTTTGACACTGTGTGTCCGAGTTGATGTTCTCAACTCTGACACTGAACTCACAGGTCTTCGCTTGCCTCTGTTTTCATGAAGAAGTTCCAGTTTGGCCCAGGGGCTCTTCCTAGAAAATCTGTCATAAAACTTTTCTGTTTTGGTGCTTTAAGTCATGACGATGAGTTCTCTGAACTGCAAACCAAGCGCACAGAGAGAGATCATTGAGGGCCTTTGAAAGGAGTTACTTGAATTTGATTCATGTCTCGTAATATTTGTATCTGGCAGTGTTGCTGTGTGTCTGTTGGGCACGTGTATCTCACTTGTCTTGTGAGCTTTGTATCAGAGTCTAACTTGAGTCCAGGTCCAGTTATTTATTTGTCTTGGTATTCATTCAGTGACAAGGATCTGAGGATTGTAATGACAGGATTTTGAAGTAGTACTGATGATCACAAATACTTTTCTTAATGGTCTGCATCAAGTTCATTATAGACATGCTAACATAAACAGAGCTACTGAGTCAGATCTCAGACTGAGCTCTAAATGCTTATTGATCGAAGTCATTTGGCCTCGTTTAGAGAAGTTATTTCTTTCTGTAGACCAGCAGTGATTCAGAGCTCAAGTGTTGTTTTGAGGGTTGGAAAAAAAAATCTGAATTTAAGAATTGGACCCCTTTCAATTAGCAGGCTGTAATTAGGACCCAAAAACCATTTGGTAGCATTTTTGCTGCATTTTGGTTTATTTTGTTCATAAAGCCCCTATTGATTTCCAACCCTGGTCTACACACACACAGCCTCTGAAATGCTGGTGGAACATAAATGTATTATTATATTTAATTACATTTTAATAAGATTTTTGGTAACAATTTATTTTAAGGAATCCTTGTCACACGTTAAATGTACTTACCATTTTAATAATAATATATTATGGATAATTACATGCAAATAACCCTAAATCAAACCCTAATCCTTACCCTAGCAATATAGTAAGTGCATGTAGTTTATAAATATTACTCAGTACTTATATGTATAATTTCACTGTAATAAGGACACTTTTTTTGTAGTCTTAAATTTAAGTTTTTGCACATTGCGTTAAATTAAGTGGTTAGTAAAACAACATAACCTGTAATACTATGTATCTTTAGGTGTTTCAATTAAAAATCTGGGGGGAAATTGCTGTTTGCAAAGCAGAATGCATATATCCAACATATTGATAATGAAGCCAATGTGAAAAATCATTAAAAAAAAGAATTCTGCCACTGATATGATTTTTTCTTTTTTCTTTTTTTGGCATATGTTGTCTGCTTTGTATATTCAGAACTAATTTTGCCTATCAAGTAAATGCAAATTGATTAAACTAAGTGAGTACTACTAATTGCAGGTTGCACAGCACAAAACCCCAGACTGTAGGCCCTTTCGGATTGTTTTTCAGCATACAGCTAATCACCACAATCTGGTGTACTTTACTGCTGTATTACAGATATCCTTATTAAATTAAATTCTGTTCACAACAGTCTTTTTATGGTGGTAATAGCACAATGTGTCAAGTACATTTGCATAGAAAGAAGGCAGTTTACTCAAAAAAATGTTGAGTGGCACTGTTATGTTGCAGCTGTATGTAAGGCATTACATTATCAGTTATTCTGATGGCACACTGACTTATAATAAGGTGAATAACTTCTGTTTTTGCCAGTGCTGTGCCCCAAACATCTGTTCTGGGAGCATGTTAGGGGAACAGTCAGGGAAATGCCATGGCCTGGTGACTTATTGTGCTGCTCGTTCTGTGTGATGTTCATGTGTGTGGTTGTAGATCTTCAGCGGTATGAGGAAGCACAACGTGAAGGAAGTGTGGTAATACGCTGCTTCAAAGAATGTCCTATCTGATATAGACTCATTTCCTGTTAACTGCCTCTGAAAAAAAAGGGTAAGCATTTAACAGATTTCTACTAGATGAATTAGTTCTGTCGTGAGCATGTAAACAATGTTGATTAAATTGACAAATGATGCATTTTGTCATTTAGATTTTCTTAATCAGCTTCAGGAAGTTCTGAAATTCCCATTTATTATGATGTTTTTAATGTTATGTTTGTAATGTTATCTTTGATGCAAAATGCCTTTTTTCCCCCAATTGAATTACTTTCACTGTTTGAAAAATTGAATTTGAATGATCACATTTAGTCTTTCTTAAAAAGAAAAGCTTAAATACATTGTTGCCACTGTTTTGTCATTACCATTCACCAAGCTTTGCTAAAAAGCTTTTTTATTTTGACATAAAAGTAGATATACAATTTGGACAAAATGTAACAGTTTGCCAGTCATTGCACACAACTGTACACTATTAAAAATAAAGGTGCTTCAAAAAGTTATTTAAGCGATGCCATAGACCCATTTTTTGGTTCCACAAAGAACCATTCAGTCAAATGTTCTTTAAAGAACCATCTCTTTCTTACCTTTTTATAATCTGGAGAACCTTATTTCACCACAACCTTTTGTGAAACAAGATGTTAAAGGTTCTTTATGGAACCATTCAGACAGAAAGGTTCTTCTATGGCATCAACCTTTATTTTAAGAGTGTATGTGCTGCAGGTTCTCCAGTGAAGAGCTGAAAGTAAACCGTCTTATTGCAGGGTTTTAAAGTAGATGCTTAGCAGAGCTTGTTATTGAAAGTGTGATCTTTGTAGATAAAGTGTGTTTTCTCTCAAAGGGTGTGCTTTGTCTTGTTCTCGCCTCACTCTGAGGTTCTCTTGGCAGCAGCGAGTCCTGTAACAACAGCACTTCGAGTTTCACACCCTGCACTTTTACCCTCGGTCTGAGAAACAACAGAAACTCCCTTTACAGTATTTGTGTTCCAGCTCGGTGAAAATATTCCTCAAACAAGGCTTGTTCTGAACCATTAACCTGAGCATGAAACGATTCCTATGAATACCACTTGACAGACTCAAGCAGTTCAATTTTGTGTAGATCATTTATTTTAATACATCGATGGATTGATCTTTCTTTTCTTACACGTAGCCTGAAAAAGGGACAGTTCACTCAAAAATGAAAATTCTGTCATCATTTATTCACCCTCCACCACTCCTGTTCAAGTTTCTTTCTTCTGTTGAACACAAAAGAGGATGTTCTGAAGAATTCCATTGAGTTCCATATTTATGCATTTTGTAGAACCTTGTGCACAAAGCAACTGAATTGCATTGAAGACATACAGGGGTTTTTGCATTCTTCAGAACCACGGCATTGATAGTGTCATGCTCTGTTATTTGACAGGTTGTTTCAGAATTGTGTTGATCAAAATTCAAGCTAAAGTGTACATTTTTTTTTTTTTTTGCCTGATTCCAATGAACAGCATTTGAATCCATTGCCGGTCCTAGTTTGTTCAGGTGACTAACCCTAAGTATGAGAAACAGTAAGAGCAGTGTTTGTTCTACAAAACACCAATAATAACATGCACAAATTAGTTAAATGAATTAGTTTTTGGTACTTCTGTGTTTAATGCATATTGTCCTCTGAAAGGCGTTTCTATGCATTATGTAAGTCTCTCTTCTGCGTGTCTTCCTCAGCCTCTGCTGCTTCACACGGCTGTGGGACGACTCCGATATCACGAAGAACAAGGTAGGCCAAAGCAACTCTCATTTTGAGCCACAGAACAGACCACAGGCAGGATGCCTTAATTACTGCATTATTCTGCTGTTTTTGTTATTATTTGTTGTTCTTCCTTTGACTTTGTTTGACTTTGTGTGTCAGATATCAGCGAGTCTGTGGATGACAACAGCATGATGTTTAAGGCCTAATACACAGCAGTATGTCAGGTAATGTAAAAACAATCAATAAATAAATCTTAACTTTCAACATCTACCATCTCAGGCAGAATTGCTTTGTGTGTATGTGTTTTTATAATCCAGAACAATCCAGGATGTCGTTCCACCATCTATGATTTAAAAGAGAAAGGAATGATTGGCATCTTGCTTGTTTCGTATGCGTACAGTATGTTCCAGTTTAGAATGTTCCAGAACAGTTAGCCAGGGTTTCCCAAACGGGGTTCCAGAGGGAATTTCAGGACATTGGTGGGTTGATGAAAAGCTATAAATAAAAATTATATATAATTAAATCATAAAATGTAATTAATGAAATAAACAAATGCAGTATTTTAAAACTAATAAAATTAAGTACATACGTTCTGGCACACAGCCTGCTGGCATTTTTGTTCAGACCAATGAGAAAATGTTTGTCCTAAATCTATATATATTTTTGCATCATTGAGACACTGTTTTCCAAATGAATGTTGTTCAGTGCTTTGACGCAATGTATTTTGTTTAAAGCACTTTATAAATAAAGGTGATTGATATATATATATATATATATATATATATATATATATATATATATATATATATATATATATATATAGATATAGATATAGATATAGGATTAAAATTTAGGACAAATATTTTCTCTCTCTCTCTCTCTCTCTCTCTATATATATATATATATATATATATATATATATATATATATATATATATATATATATATATATATATATATATATATATATTATTTTTATTTTTTATTTTTTTTTACCTTATCAAATAGTTATCTTGTGGCAATATGAGAAGTACAGAACCAACACACACAAAAAGTAAAACAAAATTAAAAATAAACTAAAGATACAATTTTAATGATGTTAATTGTCATGCAGATTAAGGCATTATTATGTGCTTTATACGTACATCCAGTATGCTAGATAATAGAGAAGTGTTTCCTAATCTAAAGTGTTTCCTTGATGTCTGTTCTAGCTGGTTGAAGTCGAATCATTAAAACAAAACAAAACGAGTATTAGGTCAACATTGCAGCAATATCTGACACTTTTACTTTTGACCCAGTTCCTACCTATGTGTGTAATCTCAGTGTGTATGTGTGTGTTCAGCAGTGCTTCACGTCTTCCTTCGATTGTGATCTTTGGACTGAATCATGTTTGGCTTTCAGATTTTTAATTGCCTTATCTTTAGCATTCTCTAAAAGCAGCACTGAAGCCATTGTCTCAGACGCAGAGGAACGCTGATTGCTGGTATTCTCATCCTGTGATGCACCTTGAGCTCTGTTATTGTGGCGTCACACTGATCATTCTGACCACATGATCCTTGTTGAGTACCCAAAAGAGCAAAAGCAAGTCTTTTTTAGCCTTGCTGTTTTCAGGGCTCAATAATAAGTATTTATGTTTCTGCTCATCTGTGACCCTGTCTGTGAAAACCCAGCTAAAGTCTTTGTGTGTGTGTGTGATTTTACTGTTTTTTTTACATAAAATCATACTTCATAAAGGTGTAGAAAATTCTGTGAAAATATAACCTTTATATTTATATATTTATACCTTTATATTGACTGTGTAAGGCCATGTCAAAGATGGAAATCATAGTAAAAATTAATGGATGAAATCACATTTTGATGGATGTCATCTTATATTTATATTTTGAGACTTTAGCCTGGATTTCACAGACAGGGCCACATTTCGGATCATTTGGGTAGATGATTTTTATTTGTGGCCATATTTTCAGTGTCTATACTGGGACAATAATAAAATACATGAATGGAATATAAAGTTTTTAAGTTTTTCATTCCAAAAAATACAGTAAAAAATTTGAAATATCATTACAAATGGATTATTTCATGAATAGAAAGTTTTTAACCTGTTAAATGTCACTCACGTTTTTGAAGATAGACTTGAATGTGCATGATACAAACCTAAATTTTAATAATTCATGACTGAAAACATTTTGTAACATGATTTTGATGTACCATTTACATGGTAATGCAATGTCTGATTTTAAAATGGGTTTTGAAGGATGAATTTTGAGATTTTATGTTTTCAAGTGATATATAACTTCTGATGATTTCTAAAATGTAATAGAGAAAAAGGCAACGAGGAAGTCTTTTTTTTAAACAAAGGTCAAAGCTCCTTTTGTAATGTAGATTTCTGAGGGTGCGCTCTTGTCATAAATTCATCTATTACTTTTCCTACATAATTTTTAACAAAAAATATTGGTAAAATATATATTTGGGAGTCTTAGACCTTTCCAACGATATATAGTTTGTCAAGATTAGATTAGATTTGATTGTAATATAGTATAGTCAACGTAGGCGTCCCGTATACGGGACGGGGTGACATTTAACAGGTTAAACATTAAACAATCTTTGTACCAGTATTAATGTCTTTACGGTCACTTTTGATCAATTGAATGCATTCTTAAATTAATACAATTATTAATTAATTTAGTTTTCGTACTTACCACAGTCTTTTGAATGACATTGAATCATGGTTTTCACAAAAATATTCAGCAGCACAGCTGTTTTCAACATTGATAATAATCAGAAATGATTTCTGAAGGATGGAGGACTGAAGTAATGATGCTGAAAATACAGCTTTGATCACATGAATAAATTGCATTATAAATTATATTACAACAGAAAACCGTTACTTTGAATTGTAATAATATTTCTGAATATTTACTGTATTTTTGATCAAATAAATGCAACCCAAATTTTTGACCGGAGTTTTAGGCCGTTACATGGGACAATTTTTTTTGAGCAACATTGCCGTTGAGAATGTGTAACAAATGTCTGTCTGGACTCTTTACATCAGTCGTGGGTCCCGTGTCTCACCTGGTGGAAATAGTAGAAGTCATGTCCTCCAGGCCAGAAATGACACCACAAGCACATCTGAAGCAAATAAAGGAACAAAGTACTCTTAAATAAATTAAATAAAATAATAAATTCAGACCTTGGACCCTTCTTGTCGAGTCCTGAATTCACTGTTTCTCAAATTGTGTTCACAAGCTGTTTCTCTCTCCCTTTCTCTAAATGTCATGATAATAAAGTATAATGTGCTCTCCCATTTATTTTAGAGCAAGCAGACAAATGCACCTCCCGCTGGAAAGATGAGGCCATGCAGAATGGTACAGTAACTCCCTCCATCATCCATTTATCCTCCTTTTCTCTCTCTTCTCTCTCTTTTGTGAAGTGCTGCTATAGTGGGTGTTTTATGAGGGAAAATAGATCATCATGTCAGAGATGGAAGAGTGTTAACCTCATTTTACTTACTAATGTGACATATTTACTAATGCGAGGCAATCAGTACATTCAACCAGAAAAGAAAAGAATGTAGAGATGGATGATTTTATTCATCTGGAATTGATTGGATGGTAAAGAAGTGACTGTTGCATTCCAGATATCTGTGAGTTTGTTAAACAGTGATAGTGGCTAACGGCTAACGTGACAGAATCCGTTTCATCAGTGGTAAAAGAAAGTTTTGGTTTTTGTTTTCTTTCCACAGTGCGATGACTGTGGTCAGAATGAGTTTATTTCAATTGTTGCGATTTGTTCATATTATTCTGCATTCTGGATTTTTTTTTTTTTTTTTTTTTACAGTTTCCTTAGGTCCCTAAAGTTTTTTAAGTTAGTTTGATCAAATTTGAGGTAATGAAAAGATTTTAATAGTAATGACGCAACTTTAAACTCATTATCTTATCTGCAAAATCATTTGACGTTTAATGTGTAAGTATTAGTAAAACATTTATTGGGTGAGTTTTTTAAACCTAAAACTGTTTCAGTTAAAGATTGTGAGATACACGATTATTTTGAGATCATATATAGGCTTGTTCTGTATTGACAGTATTCATCTTATTTGGGCAGGTCTTACATTTAATTTTAAAAACTGACAAGATATGTATACATATGTTGAGGTGGTTGTTGAGCATAACTGTGTACTCAGTTTACTCTTTGCCAAAGTTATAATAAAAGCTGATACTGGAGCAGTTTAGTGGGCTGTATTAGTGCAACACAAGACCCTGTGCTTTGTGCTTTCTAAAATACTAATCTTCACCATGCTGCTCTATATTAGCTGCTAAAAGCATTTCGATATTTATCTACAGTATCAACAAAGAAGGTCTCATTTATTTTTAAGGGCAGCACAAGCAAACTTTTCAAACAAGATGTTTGTTCGGTTCAATGTTTTGATGTCAGATATTTGAAACGATATGTAAACTCTTTAAAATAATAATAATAATAATAATAATAATAATAATAATAAACTACAGTATCTGGACACTTAAGACACAAAAAGTCTGTATTTTATTGGATCAAAATAACAAAAATATCCAAACAAATAGTACTTGTAGGCTTTCCTGAGAACTAACTTCTTTCCTGAGGCCCTTTTGCAGTGGCACACTTTCTAACACTCATGACAGTGTTAAATCATTGAGCAACACTTCATTCATGATCCAGAATGAAGTTGCCAGCCTACATTGGTCTGGAAATCATAGTTTTATTTTTATTTATCCAACATACTGCACTTTTCAGTCTTCCTCTAGGGGGCAGTAAAAGCATATTGCATCCCAGCTGCAAGTCCAACCAGTCAGAGTTAGTAAAGCTTTACTGATTACAGCGTTTACAAAGTGCTTTACAGAATACATGTGTGCATTCACAGGAAATAATTCATGCACAATAGAAATAACAATAAATTCCATGAAGGAAAGGCCCTAATGAACAAACGTGTTTGAGTGAAGTGATTTTATTTATTTATTTATTTATATATTTGGTGTGTTTTTGGCACAACCAGCAAGTTAAAATAGTCCAACAACAGTCGAAACCGATTTGAAAGAAAATGATGATGATAATCTTTGTCATATCTGAATATCTTCCAGCTGTAGTTGTGTTTAGCAGATTAGAGCTGTGTGGTAATATAGTTTACAGATTGTGAAATTATAAACAATCAAGATTAAAGCATTATGTGAGTGTTAACCCTGGGTCATTTTAAGGCCCGGTTAAACTGAATTCTGGCTTTTCTTGTTTCTCGTTTCACACTGCACACAATTTATCCAGGGTTAACAATTAAACATGGTATTCATAAGTTTCACACTGTACATTCCTGAACCCTGGGTTAGTGATCTTGACACTGATTGGAAAAATGTAGCCTGCATCCTGTTTTACAAAACCGTTTTATCAGTGCGATCCTTCGTATGACATATTTCCGGCTGTAATATCACTTGTTTCATAAATGGACATTTCAGTTGACTGTAAAGGTAAGAATAATACGTGATGGTCAGTGGCACTGAGTTTTTGAACATCTTCACAGATGTAAATCTTTCTGATAAACTGAAATATATACATAAAAAGGTTAGGCCTGTATATGTTTTGTAATTAGGAAGAAGTCTCTTGTGCTCACCGAAGCTGCATCTGCTTGATAAGAAATACAGTAAAAACAGTAATAATGTGAAATAGCATTACAGTTTAAGCAGCCATCGCTCCAGTTTCAGTGACATACTGTTATAAAAATCTCATTGAGCTTTTAGAATGTTTTAGAAGTGACATATTTTAGTCACATTGGGCTTTTGAATGAAACAGTTATTCACCAGAATGTTTTCAACATAATAAACAGAAATGTTTCTTGAGCCGTAAGGATCACGTGACACTGAAGACTGGAGTAATAATGCTAAAATTCAGCTTTGATCACAGAAATAAATTCAATTTTAACATGTATTCCCATAGAAAGCCTCTTAGTATTCAACAATGTGCTGTTTTACTGTATTTCTAATCAAATAGTTCTTTCATAACATAAAAAAAATCTCATCGATCCTGAACTTTACCATATCTATGTAAAACTGTTTTTAATAAATTCATTTTCAATGCATAGACCGTGCTGGAAGAACAATAAAAGACTTTTTAGATTATGAGAGACGTCAGTGTGTCTCTTTCTCCGTGTGTGTGAGCACGAGTGTGATCTGCATGATATCATGATGCTGTTTGCCAGCCATCTGTTGCATGATGGGCCCCTCGGGACGGGCCTCTGCCGTCCCACCAATGCTAATTGAGAGTGACACATCCTCCCGCTTCAGCGTGATAACGGCCTTTGTGTTTGTGTGCCATTATTGTGAAGAGTGTCAGACCATGTTAAGGTCAACGTGTGTTACTGTGGACTCCATCCTGTCACTGGAAAGAAATAAACCAGCACACGACTTCTGATTAGTGGTGTTTGCATCACTATTCATCACTATTACTGTTGCTTTTACTGAGAGTTTGAGCAAGAATGGCATTGACTTTCATTTACCTTCTCTTTGTGTAGAGCTAAAACATTACTAATAGCACCCTCTTAAACTAGGTAAGATGCAGGCTTTTACATTAGAAGATAGTGCTAGTAAATTTGTATCTTAGTGTTCAGATGCAGCATCGTATTGAAAAACAAAATCAAATCATTTTATTGCATCAGATGTGTAATCTAGACCATGTGACGCTGATCCTGGCTTCTGCCCATGCAGCCCGTCTTCTCTGTGAATGATCGCTTGTCAGATGTTCTGCATGGAGCATGTTTTAATGGTGATGTGATCAGGGTAAATTGCACAATGCACTGCAGCAAAGAAAGCGGTAACACTTTCTACGAAGCCTGTCTTTATAATAGATCATAAGGGTATTCTTAAGGCATTATAATGAATGCATATAAAAAACCTTATAATATGTTGTATCAACTCATGAATATTCATAAGAACAGTTTTAATGTATTATAATATTTACTTATTTGTGGTTATAGCTTTTAAGAGTATGATTATTTATAACACAATGAACACATTGCGTCCACTTTATCAATGGATTATATTTCTCATAGTTATAATGGATTATAAATCTCATATCTTGCCATTTTTCTGATGCTACTTTACTTAAAGCTGTCAAATACCACTTAAGTCAGTAAAAAGTAGTAATAATGATATTATTAATAGCATTTTCTTCTCTCAAACAACCATAAGATCAGATATCAGATAAGTTGAATGTGTAATATGACACGTTTGCTTTCAACTATTTTTATTGTAATATCAGTTTGATTATGTATTCTATTTATACTAGTACTCTAATGACAGTTAGTTGGGATGTAGTGGCAAAGTTGCTTACAGTCGATTGATTAAGGGGACCATCAAAATAAAATGTAACCATATAAATCATTGCATTTTTTTTTAGTTGGAGTATTAATCCCACATAAATTAATAACATTAGCTCCACAGAAACACTCAAATAACACTTAACATCACTCACAAGATGTAGTAAGATACTGTGCAGATCTTAAACAATGTCAAGATATGATACAGTCCATTATACTGTAAATGAAGTAGATTTAATATAGTGTTCATTGTGTGTTATAAATAATCATCATCTTAAACTTATAACCACAAATGTGCAAGTATTATGATGTATTATAATTGTTATGATTATTCATCAGTTGATATAACATATTATACGTTTTTTTATAATGCATTATTTACTCATTATAATGACTTAAGAATACCGTTATAATGTATTATAAATACGGGCTTCATAGAAAGGGTTTCCAAGAAAGCTTGTAAATTCACCACAGAAAATATGCAGCAGACGTTTTTTTTGTAGCGTGTTTGTGTTTTGTATCTTTGAGTTGCTTTGTTATGAGATGCTGTTTGTGTTCATTAAGAATCAGCCGTCTCTTCCAGCCCATGACGACTCAGGTATTATCTAATAATAAACCGGAATTGCTTGTTTTTGCCTCCACTGATAATGTCACATTTGTATTTTGTGTTTATGGAAACTGATGTCCCTATAATGAGGCTTTCGTCTTAAATTCCTTTGATTCATTACTAAAGAGTTGGTGTTGATACAATTTTGTGTCTGACTTAGGTTTCACTTTATTTTAAGTTGTCCTTGTTACAGTGTAAGTATACATTTAAGTATGGAGCAATATTAAAGGGTTAGTTCACCCAAAAATCTAAATGAAAACATTAATAACTCACCCTCATGTTGTTCCAAACCCATGAGACCTCCGTTTATCTTCTGATCACAGTTTAAGATATTTTAGATTTAGTCTGAGAGCTCTCAGTCCCTCCATTGAAACTGTGTGTACGGTCTACTGTCCATGTCCAGAAAGGTAAGGAAAACATCATCAAAGTAGTCCATGTGACGTCAGAGGGTCCGTTAGAATATTTTGAAGCATTGAAAATAAATTTTGGTTCAAAAATAGCAAAAACTACGACTTTATTCAGCATTGTCTTCTTTTTTTTGGCTGTCAAAAAAAATAAATAATTTCAAATATTCGTCAAATTTAAAATAAAAATCCACATTCAAATGCAAAAATGTTGCATTCTAATTTTAGGTGTCCGTTAAGGAGGCTGCTTTAAGGCCCGCCCCGGGTATACTTCACATTCTGTGTTCTGTTCCGTTTCACACAGCTTCTGTCCGCAGGCCGCACAGCTTTCAGAAGCGGACGAGCTCAACGAGCAGTAGCACTTCTGTCATCATTCATCTCGTGTATGCGCTGTTGACAGCCGCTCACCCCGTCCGCGTGCAGGCACTTTGTAAGACCACGTGGGTCTTATAATATAAGTGTCATTTCATTATAATGTTTTTGCTAACCTATATAGCTGAAGCAGCTAGATGCAGCTATGCTGTGATGTTCATTCAAAATACTGTGGAAAAAGAGAATGTGGAGAAGATCTTATTTACGTCAACTGAAACCAAGCCATTCACACAGAACGCATATTTCACGCATTTTCTAGAGAGGGATATCTTCTATTACCGTTGCACTCCCGTCTCGCACAAGAGAGCTGCATGTTTAGACAGCAATGTAAAATTAAGTTGGGTTAAATTTTTTCAAAAACATGTCTTGACACTTTATGGTGTTTTTTTTTCCCCATCCCACTGCCTCTTATGTTTAAATGAAAACTGTACTCTGTGTGATTGGCTTCACCCCTTTGTATTAAACTATGCATGCACACAATGCGGTTTTGTTTATAGTTCTTTAAGCTACTTAATTATAATTAGTTTGTAAACATTATTTTGAAAAAAAAATATGCACTTTTTTCACAGTCATTTTTTCTTATGCTTTGAATAAACGTACATTAATAATTTTTGTACATTAAGAATTTTGATAATATATTTCGCATCTCCAATACGCATTAATCCACAAATGACTTAAGCTGTTAGCTTGTTTAATGTGTCTGACACTCCCTCTGAGCTCAAACAAACCAATATCCATCCCGGAGTAATTCATTTACTCAAACAGTACACTGACTGAACTGCTGTGAAGCCAGATAATGAACAAAAGATTGACTCACTCTCGAGTCAAGAACCGTTTCTGTCAGACGCGTCAGATTCGTGAACCGAGGAGCTGATGATACTGTGCATTTGTGATTCAGTGTTAAGCAGACCGACACACAGAGCGTCTGAACTGAACTGATTCTTTTGGTAATTGATTCTGAACTGATTCTGTGCTAGTGTTATGAGCGCGGGTAAACCGAGGGCTTGAATGAAGAGCAATCATCGCCAATGACGTCATTACGTCGAGCGCAAAAGAACCAGAGAACCGTTTTCTTCAACCGGTTTATTGAATTGAACTGTCCGAAAGAACTACTGGTGATTCGAAAATGATGCAACCGGTTCTTGACTTGAGAACGAGTCGTTATCTGGCTCGGCTTGGTGTTCATCGTCAGTTCTCTCTTCACAGCAGTTCAGTCAGTGTACTGTTTGAGTAAATGAATTACTCCGGGATATTGGTTTGTTTGAGCTCAGAGGGAGTGTCAGACACATTAAACAAGTTAACAGCTTAAGTCATGTGTGGATTAATGCGTATTGGAGACGCAAACCATCTAAATGATTCAGTTCGATTTGGTGAACTGGTTAAATCGAATGATTCGTTCACGAAAACCGAACATCACTACACTTGAACGCACTCATAACAGACCCGGAAGAGAAGACAATGATGAATGCCGAAGTCGTAGATTTTCTTTTTTTTTTTTTTTGGACCAAAATGTTTTTTAGATGCTTCAAAATATTCTAACTGACCCTCTGATGTCACATGGACTACTTTGATGATGTTTTTCTTACCTTTCTGGACATGGACAGTAGACCGTACACACAGCTTCAATGGAGGGACTGAGAGCTTTCGGACTAAATCTAAAATATCTTAAACTGTGTTCAGAAGATAAACGGAGGTCTCACGGGTTTGGAACGACACAAATTAACCCTTTAACTAACCACATGTACTTACTATATGGTTAGGGTTTGGCTTAGGGTTCCTTGCATGTAGTTATGCATAATGTATGGTCATTATAATAGTAAGTGCATGTAATATGTGTAAGGACACCATAAAATAAAGCGTTACCCAGATTTATTAATAGGTGGATAGACTTTAATCCTGATGTTTTTGGCAGGACAATCTGAAGAGAGTCAACACAGTATTGCTATGGCAGATCCCAGATGCTGTTAACCAGTTCACTCAGGTTCTTGTCCACATATCTGCATCTGGTTAGCATTCTATTGATCCTGTGAGATAGAGATTACTTCTGACCCTCTAATTAACCTCCTAATCCTCCGTCCTGCCCCGTTCACAGCCCTGCTGGTCTTTAGGGATAGGAGTTAAGCAAGGGGGGCAACCCTTTTGACACTAAGTGTCATTTTCAAATTTTCTTCTAATCCCCTGCTTGCAAGTATCATCACCTCATTGTCAAAGTATTGTTTCCAACAGTGTGTGACATGTGGCTATAGATGTATATTTCTTTGAAAAGACAATTTTTTATTTATTTTTTTCATCCGGGTCCTGCAGGTTTTGGAGTGTGTTCAAACTTGATCAACCCTGCGTGGTTGAAACTGAAATGATTTCTTTGGTTCAGTTGGGTTCGACGATTTGATTGCCTTTATGGAGCTCGTTAGAGAGGATATTTAGATAACATCACTTGATTAACTTATATGGAAAGTATTTCATAACTGCCTAATTTATCGTTGGTTAAGTTTGTGTGCTGAGTCAAACTACACTCTTAAATATAAAGGTGCTTAAAGGGTTCTTAACCAGCAGTGCCATAGAACCATTTTTAGTTCCTACAAAGAACCGTTCATTCAAAGGTTCTTTAAAGACCCGTTTCTTTATTTACTGTTTATAGAACCTTGTTTCGCTAAAAAGAACCTTTTGTAAAACAGAAAGTTTCTTCAGATGTTTAAAGGATCTTCATGGAACCATTTAGACAAAAAGGTTCTTCTATGGCATTGTGAAATACAGACATATATTTCTATAATGATATTTAACACATCCGTAATTTTGCTGCGGCTTGTAGGAGGATCTTTAGGAGTTTAGGAGTGATATGTTGAAAGTAATTTGGTAATGCGGTTAAACTTTCAAATTTCCTTTTAATGATCGATGGTTGAAGGTTTGTAAAATAATGTCACCTCATTGTACCCAGTTTTTGTACCAAGACTTTATTATTGAAAACTAAAATTAATTCTACAAAGTATATATGCAGTGCTGCTTAAGATTTGGGGTAATATGAGGTCTTATTTTAGTCCAATTCTCGCTCTTAACAAATCATTAACAATGACTTTTGCCTCAATAAACTCCTGACTATTAAAAGTTAGTAAGCTAGTTGTTAAGTTTAGGTGTTGAGAGGGATTAGAGATGTAGCATATGGTCATGCAGAATATGTGCTTTAAAAGCACTAATAATAGGCATGCTAATAAGCAACTAGTTTAAAGTGAGAACTGCTCCCTATACTAAAAAGTTACATTCTTGCAGATTAAGCTTGTTTTATTACAAGTCTTGTTTTATTAAAGCCATTTTACTAGTGCGCTGAATCAGTATATCCTGCCAGCAGTCCTAACCTGACGCTGGTCTTTATTTTCCACAGATTATGAAATTAAGATGATTAGTTAATTGATCGCTGCCCTTGATTTGCTCTCAACAGGGGCTGAATTATGTCTAGATCAGTAACCATATTGATCAGTTATGTCTAGATCACTAATAGTATTGATCAAGGCCTCTTGCCATGACAGCTTGTAGCTTGGCTTCTCTTGTAAATCACATCGAGCCATCACGAGTCCCTCACTGTGGGTCTTTTGTCTTTGTGCTGTTGGGAGTCATGGGTGAGTCTTGTAGGGATGAGAGCGTATTGTTTTGGTCTTTCCTCAGGTCACCCTTGCCGTGTGTTTAAGGTGGCCTCAGCGAAGCTCTCTGCTCAGGTAAGGCTGGGGACATCTGGCTCAGGAAGCCATGTCAACCCAGGCCCTATCCCCAGTGCTGTGAGGGCCACCATCCGAAACCTGAACATGACCAGCCTTGAACCCCGGGACCTCAAGTGATTGATCCCAGAGGGAATAAATTGGTGGAAAACACGCTAGTAAGTGCATAATCACTCAGACCTGCCAAACTGAGCACACGGGTCCTACATAAACCAGCGAGCCGCCTTTTGAGACTCAGAGAGTGAGCAGTAGGGTTATGGAGGTGTTTCTGATTATTGGGAAACTTTAGGATCTCCACTGCTCTGTGATGAATCAGTCATCTTCGAGGTGTTGAGGAGGCTGCAGTTGGGATTGTGGGAGGATGTTTCTTCCTTAAATCTAGGAGTGTTATTTTTGGTAAGTTTGTCATGTTTCTTCAGTAAGATTATATGTTATGATAACTGCAGTCCAAAGTAACTGTATGTGTTTGTTTTAAACCTGTTCTGATGTATTGGGTTTGGATGTTGACATCTGCAATGTCAAGAACATTAACAGTCCTGGATATTTTAATTACTGGGCAATTGGATAATGACTGTATGCAATTAGGTGGAAATGCCCAAAGTGGTGAAGGGCTGTTAAAGGCCACAGGCTCTAATCCAGAGCGCTTGATGTTTAATGCAGTTTACCTATAATGATCTAGAGCATTGTGCGCCGGCTCGGTAAAAAAAAATTAATAAATAATAATATAAATTAAGCGAATCAATAAAGCATCCACGGTCCAATACTCACTATTAACAAACCATTAACTTGCTGATTATTAATAGTAAGGAAGTTAGTTGTTACGTTTATGTTTTGGATACATGATTTAGAATATGATACGTGCAGATTATGTGCTTTCTAAATACTAATAATAAACCAATGTGTTAATAATAGGCATGCTAATAATCAACTAGTTAATAGTGAGAATTGGTCCCTATGCTAAATTACCAAATTTTCAAGATTTCTAATCTGAAAACGCTTTCTTACATGTGTTTTGTGGCATTGTAATGTGTTCTATATCATAGTATAGATCAGATATACTGAAAATATATCTTGTAAATGTTTGGGGGTTGCTTCTTTTTTCAAGCACAGAGCAGATGTGTGCTAATGTGTCTGAATGTTGTTTTTGGCGGTTAAATCTTTATGAAATCCCTGTGAAGATTAGGCTTATGTGAGACGGTCACCTCATCAAAAAGTTAAACTGGTATCAGGCTGTGTTGTGGAGGGGCTTTGCCTCAGGAGTCCTTGCTAAAAACAGCTGTTACCTGCTGCTAACTTTGGCTGTCTTAACTCTGAGCGTCATAACCCAGTTTCCACATCCGAGTTATCTTGATCCAAGGCACTGTTATATAGTATGTTCCTGAAGATTTATAATAAAGACTTCAGTATTTTTTAATGATTCTTCAGTATATAGACAGTGGTTTTGCTGAATGGACTGTGTGGTGGCAGTTGGGTTCACACATTTAAATGTTGCTTTAAATTGTATTTAAAGTTATATAGAAGATTAAAAAAGAATGTTGAACTAATTTGGTAAAACTTTACAATAAGGTTCCATTTGTTAACGTTAACACTGAAAATACTTCTAAAGCATTTATTAATCTTAGTTCAGGTTTATTCCAAGATTTACTAATACATTATTAAAATCAAAAGTGTTGTATTTATTAAAATTATTTTATTAACTAACTTTATCAAATAAAAATAATGTAATGCATTGCTTATTATCAGTTAATGTTAATTAATGCATTAATAAATGGAACCTTTCTGTTATGTGTTGCTCCTCTTTTTTTTTTCAGATGAAAAATATGGGTAACACTGTATTTTAAGGTGTCCTTGTTACACGTTACATTTACTTACTTATAACAACAACAAAAAATACTCTGCTAGTAACTCCAAACCAAACCCTAACTACAGTATATAGTAAGTGCATGTAGTTAATCAATATTGCTCAGTAGTTAAATGTATAATTACACTGTAACAAGGACACCTTGAAATAAACCAAGATATGTTTGTTAAATGACAGGCATACAGTGGTCTTTTAGTATACTTCAATTTGTAAGTGCACAACTATCAGCACATTGTGTTTGTTTGTACGAACAAATACTTCAAAAGAAAAAAATCTTCTATCTTCTGTAAAAAAGCATTTGGATTCTGCAGACATTAGTGCTCATGGACAAAAGTGTGTTTTTCTGTAGGACAGTAAATGGACTGATGGCAGGACCGGTCCACATTTTATTCATTGCATGGTCATTTGCATGAAGTTATGCATTAGTAAATGTCTGAAACCCTCACATGTGTCACGAGTCGCTCCGTTTAGGATTAGGCCAAATGACAATCAATAAGACTGATCAGAGCTTAAGACCAGCGCATGAAGCGCCTCACATCTGAAATCAATAAACTTCAGCTTTTTGGGATTGTGATTGTAATCTCAGCATCAGGCTGGGTCTGATGGCGACATTAGCATTCAGGGATCTGTTTGAAGGTGCGTCATGCACATGTATGATGGCCTTCCGTCCGAGGATGTGTCCCCCGGCTGTTCAACCTCTTGGATTTGTCCGGTGTCAGATTAAGAGCGCGTGCTTAGAAATCTTCAATTCACCCAATTTGGCAGGGCGAGGGGCGAGTGGGCGGGTGGATTCTCCATATATAAGAGCCAGTGTCCTCCAGGGAATTTTCACGCAGTTTGCTTTACGACTTCATGTCGCCAATGCGACTGCCGATCGCATTCTGCTCAAGTGCTTTAAGCTCAGACATTTCTGTCACGTTATCTTGAGATTTTTATTTAGATCATTTTTTTGTGCTTGTGTGTGGTTGTGCCTTTGAAGATTTTCGTAATGAATTACTGCATGTCAGACATGTATGACATAGGCCCCGGTGTGAGCGGGGGATATGCGGGGCCTCCCGGAGGAGAGTATTGCATGTATGCTGGAGAAGGGCCAGGTTTCGCTCGCTGTGAGCCGCAGCCGTTACACCACCATCCTCCCAGCATGGAGCAGGCCTGGCCGCCCAGCCAGCCCTACGGGTGCCCGTTCACTGGGGGCAACCCTGTGTTCAAGAATGAGTTGTGCTCTATGGAGGTGCCTCTCAGTCACTACCACCAACCAGACTACTACTGCGATGGCAGGCCAGACTTCTCTCAGATGCAGTGGATGCAGGGGCCACACAAGAAAGGTATCGCAAGCTCCAGGAGAAGCATAGAGGTGCTATTGAGTGCCAGAGTTTTCTTCTTGAGCTGTTTTTAAGCTTATAATTGGCATGTTTTTACATGCGTAATAGTCTAATATCTCAGTCCAAAAAGAATGTACTCAGCAATTATAGTCAGTAAATGATGTGTTTAAATGTGAGATTGGATTAAGTAAGATTTAAAGAGTTTATTAGCAAAAAACAGATCAAATATTTTTTCAAAAATCATGTTTTATTGTGTTAAGATTTACTTTTTATTGTTGTTGTTGTTGTTTTTAACCTAATCCAAATAACCAACTGCAGTTTGATTGAGATTAATTGGAATGCACAATGAAAAAGCGTGATATTTGAAAATTGTAAAAAAAAAAAATCTGCTTTTGCAAATGAACTCTTCATTTTGATTTACAACTTTTAATGCAGTCTTTTATTGTCTGGCGTTTGGGGATTGATTAAATGTACAGCAGTGGATACTTCTCAAATGTGTCACTGCAGTCGATACTGAAGACAAGCTGAAGGAGCTTTCCTCAGGACTAACTTCATATGTCCGAGACATTTTTCAAAGGCTTGTAATCAGCTGTGTTTTGGTGATTTGTTTTTGTAGGAGATGTGTGAAGTTCGTTTTCCTCAGATGTTCTAGCTGAGTAACACACGTTTAGTTCATCACATTAAAACTATTATTAACATTGTTGAAAACACTCTGATTTTATTTATTTTTATAACTGAACAACTTGGCTTGACACAATAACTTAATTCTAGTGCAATTATATGCAACACTTTTTAAGTGTGGCTTAAGAGTCTGAATAGTTTTTGCTGCCATTGTATGTCTGTGTTCTCCGTTATATCCTTAATTTGTGCCACTCAGAAAAATCAGTGTTAGCAAGCAGAGTTGAGGAAAGTTATTTTTAAAATTAACGTATTACAATATTACGTTACTCCATAAAAAGAAAAGGAACCTCAGAAATATTCTTGTAAATGTTTTTCTTTACTAGTAACTTGAAATGAGTAATCCGGTTTTATAACTTGTGTTAATTGTAATGCGTTATCCCAACACTGTGAGTAAGTATTGGAAAAGCTTTTATTACAGTATAGTGAAGCTGCTGTCTTCTGGACTGAACTTGAAGAGTTACTCCTTTAAAGACCTGTTGCAGATACTCATGGAGCTACATTGTGTAGTGTATTGATCTTCAGTGTAGGATGGAGGTTTGGGGTATTGTGTGTTGTATTGATTTGTAAGGACACAGACAGAGGAACAGAAGGTTTGAGCTCATGTCCTCCTCTTGACCTCCACTAAAGGTTTCAGATTGATTTGTGAGCTGCTGCAAGCTGCCTAAACATATGTGTGCCTTAAAACTTGTATTTCCTTGTGTTTATGTCTCAATATAAAAGCATTCGGTTAAAATGATCCTTTTTCCTCTATTTTTTTTATTTCTCGTCTTTCTCACATTGCTCTGTTTTCTCCTATACTTTTATTTATTTGCAGACTCTTAGTTTTAGTCACAATGTAGATGTTATAATTGGAAATCAAAACCTGTGTGATGGTAAATTTAGAGTATTTTTGAGTTTTTTGTAGTTTTAAAACTTTACAAACAGTTTCAATTATTTTCATGCAGATATTTTCAGGTTAAATTAGCTTATTGTATTGTAATGTGTTTTTGACTGTAGCTGTAACTTCTTATAGGGTACATACCAAGTTACCTGGACAAGGATGAGCTGTGTGTTGTGTGCGGGGACAAAGCGACTGGATATCATTACCGCTGCATTACCTGTGAGGGCTGCAAAGTGAGTTTTCATCTATAGAAAAGCACACTGTAAGAAAATCTGTAGCAAAGCGCACTGGTAATTTTCTGTAAAATTTACAGATATTTCCCAAACCCTAAAACACAACACAATGCTATGCATAATAAAAAAAACACGGAAGATTTCTTTATACGAACAGTAAACTGGACCCTATTTTTACATACTCTTTTTAAAAGTGCATTAAGTACACTATTAATTACATTAATTAAATGTCATAATTATCAAACTCTGTTTAAACTAATTTATGATATTTCGAGGAAGGTTCATGCTTGGTAATTAAATGAATTCTTGTTTTTAAAGGGTTTTTTTCGACGCACAATTCAGAAGAACTTGAACCCGACATATGCGTGCAAGTACGAGGGAAAGTGCGTCATTGACAAAGTCACGCGCAACCAGTGCCAAGAATGTCGCTTCAAGAAATGCATTGCTGTCGGCATGGCAACAGACTGTGAGTAACACACCTTCTGCAAATACAGGCACTTTACCGTCTCAGCAGCCGCCAAAAAGTTGATTTTGTGTTTGAATGGTAGATAAACAGACAGACGTTAGCTATGTTTCTGTCCACCTATTTTTATGCACAATTTGGGATATTGCATAAAGAACGCTGGATGGAAACGCAAAGATGTTCAGCAATTCTAAAAATGCACATAAAAAAACTACATTTATTATCCAGTAAGAAAAAATACCAAATAATTCCTTAATGCGCATTAAAAATGTATTACATTTCAAATTTGCACCTAACATACCTGTAAATAATAAATGCTCTATTTTGTATATTGTGTTATTGCTATTTTGTACATTGTTTATTTTGTATATTTGTATATATTTTTTTTTATTTTCTGTCTTGTCTTGTCACTGTCATTCTGTTGCACTGTGGAGCTTCACTAAAACAAGTTCCTTGTAATCAAGGATGGACCGTAGTGAAGTATTTTTACTCTGCTTTAAAAGTACTTTTCAAGTGTCTGTACTTTATCAGAGTGTTTTGGTTTAGAAAACTTTACTTCACAACATTCCAAAACATAATATTGTTTTTTTACTGCACTATGTTTCATATTAAATATGATTTAATACTTAATTAAATCTATTACGTTCTTCCTTTTACTCAAGTAAAAGTAATTCAGAAGTTAACTTAAGTACAAGAAAGTAAGTACTTAAATATTAAAGGTAAAACAAACACCAACTTTTCTTTTTGTAGTGCAGTAAAAAGTATAACATTATTCTTTGGAATGTAGTGAAGTAAAGTTTTCCAAAGAAAAACATTATACAGATTTTTATTATTATTATTATTATTATTATTATTATTATTATTATTATTTACTTGAGTAAAGTAAAAAATAATTCACTACAAAAAGGCATGAAAAAGCCCATCAAAATAACTAACAATAAAAATACTTCACTACTATCATCCTCTGCTCATAATTTATTGTATACAAAAATGATTCTATGCAGTGCCTTCTCCTACTGCAGTGAATGTAATTTTAATTTGAGATATTTAGCGCAAGGTAATCAGAAAGAGATTATTTTTTATTCTCTTTAATTCATTAGATGGAAACGGTGTTATATTTACAAATGTTTTACATTTTGCATCCAATTTTGCATTTAATTTGTAACTTTTAGCAGTTCTGTGTAGTTATTGCACACATGTTGTTGTCCGTCCTCCAGTGGTGTTGGATGACAGCAAGCGTCTGGCCAAGCGGAAGCTGATCGAGGAGAACCGCGAGCGGCGGCGGCGCGAGGAGCTGCAGAAGACGGTTTGGGAGCGACCCGAGCCCACGCAGGAGGAGTGGGAGCTGATCCGGGTCGTCACTGAGGCCCATATGGCCACAAACGCCCAAGGCAACCACTGGAAACAGAAGCGCAAGTTCCTGGTGAGAGGTCTCTTCCCTGACGAGCGCAGCGATGTTTCTTGTGGTTAAGGATGTTTCTTTATTTTGGGTGGGATTCTGTTTTTTGTTTTTGTCTTTTTTCTTTATTTTACCCTACCACAACCCTAGATTCCCATTCCCCAACCCTTCCCACACAATTCCCAAGCCCTTCCTCACCGCTGTTCCTATGTTAATATGTGTTTTTGTATCTCCTTGTAGAGTGGGGAGTGTTAGATGGACGCTGGAGTCTCTACCACAAAGGCAGCAGCACTAACTTTAATGGAACACCTTTGTCCTTCTTTTCTCAAGCTCTGTTTCCTAAACTAAAACTTCTATCTCATGTTTGTTTCTTTCTGATCTTCTTCTCTCTTTCTTTCTCTAACCCAGTTTCTAATTGTTCTTCTGTTCTCTTAAATCTAACTCTCCTCTACAGATTGAAGTTCTGTTTGAGGACTCTTTTAACACTGCTGTGGGTTTCCATGAGACGTCTAGTTGTCTTCTTAAAATGGTTGCAATAACGTTTCATTTCGCCATTATTTTTACGTTCTGCAAGTTACAGCATTAAGAGTTGGTTTAATATATTTTCTGATTTGAATTGTGTATTTTCTAAACCACTAGATAAAATTGCAGCAAGACACAATGACATAAGGACATTTTGTGTGTGTGTGTGTTCGGTAACACTACAAGTTCAGTTAAACTTCACTTACTCTTCAGTGGGGAAAAAAGCGTTTGAGTTGTTTAGTTCAGTTTCTGATTCGAGATTTGTTAACATTGCTGAAAAATGTTCTCGGAAGTATATGTAAAAATGTATGTATTTAAATATTACTCATCATTAAAGTGCATTGGTCTATATAATTAGATTTTTACTTTTTGAATAAAATTTGAAATATATAGCGAAAATGGGGCTCATTCATGAAACACAGACACAGAATACATTTCTGTGTTAATTGTTCATAAAACTATCTTACACAAGTTGTTGGATTGAATTAAATGATTTTAACAAGCCTTATAGCCAGTGTTAGGAAGGTTACTTTGGAAATTTTATAGGTTACAGATTACAATTGACCCTATCTAAAAGTATAACTATTTAAATTACTAAAACACTAAATCACCTAGTCCTAATTTCCATATACTGTGTAGTAGAACGTCAAATTTGTTTTCCTAAACCATTTCACTGTAAAAAATCAAATCGTGCAGTTATCCCGTGCGTAATGCACGATTATTTTAAAGCCTGGAAATCCATGGAAACTCCACACTTACTTAATATCTCACTGTCACTTTCTGTCTGCACTCTCACCTGTCCAGTTTAAACTTGTTCTTTTTAGTTGACTTGACTCGGGTTCTTCATTGAAACTTCACGATCCCTGTTGATTGCCCAACAGGTCGAGGAAGCAATGCTACTTAATGAAATAACATGTAATTTATTCTGTACTTCTGACCAGAGTGCAGTGGGGGTGAAGGAAGCCAAGGTAAGAACCAGCAGAGCAAACACATTTAATTATGTTTTTATCCAAACCAAACGCTCTCTCAAATTCTCAGCTGCTTCCATTTCTGTCACGTGTTTTTTTTTTTTTTTTTTGCGGATAAATCGATGTGCTGAATGCTTAAGGCATTTGTTTGGTGTGTTTGTGTAGCTCTCTGCTCGCTGTGTCAGAATGAAGGTGTACAGTACACAGAAGAGGAAAGCTGAATAATTGACTAATGTCAAAGGGGAAAATCAGGCTGGTTTTGTGCTGTACTCAGCTCCCAGTCTTCATCTGACCCTCAGTCTGGCTTTGTTTTTTTTGTTGTTTTTTTTGCTCTGTCTTTCACATCACATTTTTCTGGTCAAAAGGGGCACAAATCTAAAAAAAAAAAAAGAAGAAAAGAATATAATAAAAAATAACATTCAAATATCAGTGGATAACCCTAGTCAATACACTCCCCACAGAAGGAGATACGCTTCTCTGCTCATATCTTCTAGTTTAAGTTTCTCATCTTTCCTCTTTTCCCTCTTAATAACTGGGCTCCACTCGTTTCAATGATGTGTCTTGCTGTATCTCTGGCATTCTTTGTGCTTTAGAGGGGAATGAGGATTTGCTGTGTCAGACCTTTGTCTCTGTGATTGTCCACTTCCTGTAAGTGCCTGTGTTACTGAGCACGATGCCCCTCCCCTTCCTGTCATTGCAGCCTGAGGACATCGGTTCTGCACCCATCGTCAACGCACCAGAGGGGAGCAAAGTGGACATAGAAGCCTTCAGTCAGTTTACAAAAATTATCACCCCCGCCATCACTCGAGTAGTGGATTTTGCCAAAAAGCTGCCCATGTTCTGTGAGGTAAGAATGACACCTCAGCCCATTGTAGCATACATCAAAAACAGGGAATAAAAATGAGCTCGCATCCAACCAAGTGGTTGGTAAATGTGGGTCGATGTACAGTGGCCGGGAGAGATCAGCATGCTACAAATGGAAAAACACATGCAAATTAAGAAAACATCTTCATCAGTTTGACAGCACACAGGCTGCAAATGCTCACAACACAACCATAAAAGGAGCATGCTGCAAATAGGCAGAGACCACTTCGGAAATTTTTAAGGGAACCCCAAAATGACAAACATGACTGGGACATGTTTATTAAAGAGCCACACAGATGGGAAATCAAAACTTACCTGTATTACAGTGTATGATGTAGCTGTCCATCAGTGTAAACAATGTGCAAAGTAATTAAACCAAAAATTAGTTATTGGCTTCTAAAGTAAGGAGTCGACTCTGAATCGCTGAAACGAGTCGTTATAGATTTCAAATCTTTTGCCCATCTCTATGTACGTCACTAGGACACTTTGCATAATAATCTCCGCCTACCGTCTTGGGAGAAATGGAACTCTGACCTGCCCCCCCCCCCACACAGACGCTCTGGTTGGTGTGATAGCATCATGTCGAGGAGACAGTGTGTTTTTAATTGTAAGGGCAAGTTTGTTTTATTTTCACTGCCAAAGAATGAAGATCAGAAGAACAAATGGCTAAAATTAATTTTTACCACAATAACAAAGCAGTACAACAAATCCCTTTTGTTGTGTTCACAACATTTCACTGATGACTGCTTTTCTAATCTCGGTGAGTACAAGGCGGGATTTTCAAAGCGTTTGGCCATAAAAGAGGGTTCATTACCAACTTTATTTAGACCAACAAGCATCTCCGAATCACAACGCGAAGTATGATTATGAAGTTATGTGTTTGTTTTCTCCCGAGCGTCTTATCAGTATTTGTGCTGTCTGCAGCCCTTGTTTGCGCTGATCTTCATTTACAAACACGTCATTAAAATGAAGTGTAACAAGTGCTGCTAACAGATTTTCTGTGATAAAGTAGTCCATATGAAAACAACGCGATGTCCGTTTTTCACGTCTCCCTTCATTATATCTAATGTGACCACGCCCCCACGCTGAACGCGCTATTCAGATTCAAACTGAAGCGCGCGGCTTGAATACGCACACACAGAAGAAAAAGCAGCGAGACTGTTAAAGTTTTTTATTTTACTGTTTGCTTCGCGATAAGAGGAATAAGACATAATTCACTCCAAATAGATGCTAACGCATAGTTTACCATGAAGTTGTGTGCGGAACAACCAATCAAAACTGACTATGTTAGTTGACCAATCAGAACACAGTATGCTGCCGAAAGGTGGGGTTTAAGGAAACTGAATCTTTTGAACAGCTTTGCGCGAACCGTTTGGGGATCTCTGAGAATTGAGGTAATTTTAAAATGATATTTTGACAAAATGACAATGTTTTTTAACCTCGGATGGATTTAAACCTATTGTACAGGACTTATAAACAGTGAAAGGAAGCTTAGAATTTTCATCTTACTGGCTCTTTAATATTTGCTCTTAAAGGTGAGTTTTTCATTTATTTTGACATCCATTATACAATTCCTTGCAATTGCTTTTTCGTGTGTGGATATTGTTAGCCTAAATAAGTTGACGAAATACACAATTAGGCTACTGTAAATGTGAAACATTAGCAGGCAATACGCATGCTGTGGCCAGGAGATGATGGGTTCATTGCATGTAGTAACTAAGCTTGCCTTGGTCCTTTTTTAAACATTTATATGAGCTTTAAAGAGATTATTCACCCAAATTATTTACGTTTGTCAGCTCACATTTTTCTAGACCTCAGTCACTTTCTTCGGTGGAGCATAAAAGAAGAAATTTTAAGATTTAAACAATTTTGGTTACCATTAACTACACTGGAAGTCAATGGGAGCTAAATGGTTTGGTTATGGCAACATTCATCGAAATATCTTCTTTTGTGTTTTGTAGAGAAAAGAAAGGTGCAATCACATAGACCTTACTTACAAAAATTAACCATAGTCTATGATTTTACTATTAAAATTAATTAAACTTCTAAAAGAGCTTGGTGTAGTTTCAAATGCTGCACAATTTATTGTGGTTCATGCAAGCCGATGATGGCCACATCGAGTGCGATTCCTGCTTTTGGAAATCCCACATTTGCGGCTATGGACTGTTCTCATTGCGTCAACATCAATCTAGCCCCTCTGCACTTGCGGATCACTTTCTTTACAAAGAACGAATCCATCCCTCGCACCCTCCTATTTCCTTCCTCCCAAGAACCTGAGGAAGAAACAGTAGGACAGAGGACTTCAGCACTTGGTCACAAGCGGAAATCGGCTCAGATCCCGCGTGCCTCACCCTTGCCACACAGAGAGGTTTCCCCTGTCCCATTCACCAAGGCTGACCAGCATCCCTATGCTAGTGCGAGCGATCTGGTGTTATTTGGGGGAAGTGACGATGAGCTGCCCGATAACAACATGTCATTGGCAGCCTCAGAAGCAGAATGGTAGCTGACCCCAACCCCTTTGCCTGACCGCACCCAGCACCGCCAAAGTTGGGATGGGTGCTGAACTTCTCAGAATCCTCTCAAAAGCAGATTATAGTGGCCTCCACCAGAGGAGCCCTCTCACAGCCGTCTGGACGAATGGTTCCTGTCGGGGCACCGTCAGGCCTTTCGCCAGCATTCCTCGCCATCGTTCCTAGCCATTCTTTCCAGAACTCCACGATGAGCTCACAAGGTTATGGCGCACGCCCTACTGTGTAACAGCCCTGGCTCCCTTGGGAGAACTCTCACTGGATGGAACAGGGCATGGACATGGGAACAGTTAGCAAGAGAAAGGCTGTCATAACAGATGCCTCCAACACAGGTTGGGGGGGGGGCGTTGTGAGAGGGCAAACCGACTTTCGACCATTGGAAAAATTGTGGTTCTTCCAAGCTGTGGGCTCTGCACCATTGACCACTCAACGCGAGCCTGCAAGCATTCCAGAATGCATGTTAAACATAATTTAGGAAGATTGCGTCAAAGCATCTGAACAACATTATTTAGGAAAACAGTGGTTAATAATGCCAAATGACAGTTAAAGGCAGTCCATCATTGAATTCGCTGAAGTCATCATCTCATTTCAGTTTAAATAGTATCTGTGCAATCACTTGCAATAAAGTCAACGATATTGCTGTAAATGCGTCCCCAACTTAGCAAGCCAGAGATGACAGCGACAAGGAACCAAAACTCCATCTGTGACAGAATAGAGAAAAAAGTTTGGGAGAAACCAGGTTCAGTCGTGGGAACAAGTCTCCTCTGACCAGATGAAACCAACAGTTCAATTCCAGAGTGCAGCAAAGTCAGCAAAGTGCAGAAGAATCATCTGTTTCCTGTGGTCTTGTCCCGGTGGTCATCTGAGACAATGTCTTTACAGGGGATCTGTATCTGGGGCTCTAGTTGTCCTGGTCTCTGCTGTCTTTCAGGGCTGTAGAGGTCCTTGCTAGGTGCTGATCCACCATCTGGGCTGGATACGTACTGGATCCGGGTGACTGCAGTGACCCTCTGGTCTGGATACAGACTGGAACTGGTGGCTACGGTGAACTCGGAATAAGAGAGAAACAGACAAATATTAGCGTAGATGCCATTCTTCTAATGACGTAGCAGTTCCCGGTTTACCTAATTAATGCACCCTAAAAATACTTTAACAGATTTGATATTAGAAGCTTATTAGTGTGTTATGTGTAAACCAGGTTAAAGAGATGGGTCTCTAATCTAGATTTAAACTGCAAGAGTGTGTCTGCCTCCCGAACAATGTTAGGTAGGTTATTCCAGAGTTTAGGTGCTGAATAGGAAAAGGATCTGCCACCTGCTGTTGATTTGATATTCTAGATATTTTCAAATTGCCGGAGTTTTGAGAACACAGTGGACTGTGGAGCATTATAATGTAACAAGAGCTTGTTCAAATACTGTGGTGCTAAACCATTCAGGGCTTTATAAGTAATAAGCAAGATTTTCAAATCTTTACAATGTTTGATAGGGAGCCAGTGCAGTGTTGACAGGACCGGGCTAATATGGTCATACTTCCTGGTTCTAGTAAGAACTCTTGCTGCTGCATTTTGGACTAACTGGAGTTTGTTTACAAAGCGTGCAGAATAACCACCCAATAAAGCATTACAATAATCTAACCTTGAAGTTTATAAATGCATGGATTAACATTTCTGCATTTGACAATGAGACCATAGGCCGTAATTTAGATATATGTTTGAGATGGAAAAATGCAGATTTACAAACGCTTAGAAACATGGCTTTTCTAAGAAAAGATTGCTATCAAATATCACACCTAGGTTTCTAACTGATGACGAAGAATTGACAGAACAGCCATAAAGTCTTAGACAGTGTTCTAGGTTATTACATGCAAGTTTTGCAAGATGCCTCTACAGGACTGAGTGGTCTATTTTCTCCGCTTGGTGCCTAAAGTCCAGTGAAGTCCCATCTACCTCTGATTTATCAGTGTTTTTGTCCTATTAATAAAGACTCTCTCCATCACGATCTGCTCCGATCACGATCGGCCAATCGTTATGCATCTCGTCAGTAAAGCCGGTTCTCTAATCAGCGGTAAATTAAATCAGGTGCGTGATTTCACATAGAGCAGCTGTTACTACACAGAGTCATTGTTAACTGAGAAGCTGCACTAATCCACATTCATTTTCAGCGTTTATTTGCGAATCTTCTCAGTTAACAATGGCTCTGTGTAGTAACAGCTGCTCTATGTGAAATCATGCATCTGATTTAATGACCTGATTTAATGCACCTGATGGAATATTAAAGGCAGCGAAGGATACATCTGTGCTGCCTTCAAAAATCGGCCAGATGAAGGCATCTCTGGAGACAGAAACTGAAGCTAACATTGAATTTGGACGTGCCTTGATGTGTTTCTACCTTGGAATGTGTCCTCCGAAGGCAGCATTTTCCAGTTTTCAGATGCAGCCATTGATTCACTTGTTTTATCGATGTATCGATTACAAACCCTGATGATGCATATGTATCGATTCGCCGATTTCAAACAGTAACTGATTTAATACGCTAAAAATTTAATGAATCACCATTTCTGAAATTGTTCAGTGCTTTCTAAATATATACACATTAAATTACTGTACTACAAGCAAGAATAAATGAAGACCTTGAACAGTGTACCTCGCATCTCTCCTTCACGTACTCCACTATTTGGAGTGACTCACAGGATCCGTTAGTGTCTGACACAGCTGATATGTCAAGTCAAGACACCTTTATTAATATTGTGCTTTAAACAAAATACATTGCGTCAAAGCAACTGAACAACATTCATTAGGAAAAAAGGAAAATAGATATGTGGCCATTAATGCTAAAATTAAGTTGTTTTACTTTTCTGTAGCTTTTCAATGGCTCTCAGCATCTCACCGTTGACAGTACCTGAGCAGTCGAAATCTGTGTATTTATTGCAGGGGTGGAGCAGAAATTTTAGTGTTTAAAGAATACACACAGTTCCATTGGATGATAAATGTGTTTGAACAATGTCATTGAACCGAATGTACAAAGGAAACTGTTAAAATAACCACAGCATTAAATGCAACCTTAAAATAAGAATGCAAGATTTATCTTATAATAAGATGCATGAAAGTAACATTTGTTGCTATAGTAAACAAACATCGGCGTGTGTTCTTTCAGAATCATAATTTGCCAAAGGATAGGAAAAGTTAAGTGATCTCTAAAAAGCAGAATAGACAATAAACACAATAAATGAATACAATTTATGAATGATGCAGTGCTAATTCACATATAATTTATTACAGTACAGAAATTATAACGTTTATTGTCTACCTTATTCTGTGTAGAAAATTGAAGTAATTGTTTGTAATATAAAAAACAATAATAAAATTTACATTAGTAAAAAATAGATTAATTTATAGATTACAAATGATTGATTATCTTCCAGCAGTGTATTAAATTTTCTTATAGCAAATTTAAAGTAATAGATATGTAATAAATAATAGCACCCCTGGTGTGACAAAATTTTAGCCTAAACGGAATACTTTTAAAGCTCCTTTTTTAAATCTTGGCATATATAAATTTTTATGTATGCCATGTCATGCCATAGCATAATTAAACTATCATTTAAAAATGGACAAAAGTGTCTTGAGAGTGTCCCATAAAATACTCTTTTCCTGTGTCTTTACGTGGATTTATGTGAATTGTTAATTGATGACAATCACCCCTTTGGTGGTTTAAGTTTTTTTTCCAGATGGAGGAAGTTCTCTCTCCTGTTGATTGAGTTAGGTCTAACACTGCTTTATGTATCTTTTGAGAAGATAATGCAGAGTGTTCTCCTGACAAGGAGGTGTCGTTATTGGCGTTTCAGACGGTTTGGGAGGGGGAATCCTTAGATTCTTCTGGAATGTGGTGATTCTGCAGGATATTGGGCTCAAAATAGCAAAGCCCCTACAGTTGTGAGCATTTGCAGCACATGTGCTGTCAAACTGATGATGTTTTCTCAATTTGCTGGTGCTATTTCTATTTGCATGTGTTTTCTGAAGTTGCTTTAGAATTTATCAAGACTGAAATGCATACAAATTTGGAAATTATATAATTTAAAGAAGAGATTACATGTTCGGTTGCACAATCGTACACATTATGACTAATTAATGTGTAATTTGTGTCCTTGTTCAGCTGCCTTGTGAGGACCAGATCATTTTGCTGAAAGGCTGCTGTATGGAAATCATGTCTCTGCGAGCAGCAGTGCGATACGATCCTGAGAGCGAGACTCTGACACTGAACGGGGAGATGGCTGTCACACGGGGCCAGCTCAAGAATGGGGGTCTGGGTGTGGTCTCTGACGCCATCTTTGATCTGGGTGTCTCGCTGTCCTCCTTCAACCTGGATGATTCGGAGGTGGCATTGCTACAAGCCGTGATTTTGCTTTCCTCTGGTCAGTTACATCTTTATCTTACATCTTTCAACCAAATCATTCATTCTTTTTCTTGTCTGTCATATTATGGTAAAATATGTTCACACAATAACCAGCACTTTTAAATATAATTGCAAAAATGTCCATCTCTCTGCTCTCCTTTGAGTTTTTGTTCCCATTTCATCTGATGCAGGCAAATGTCATTGTATGTTGAATGCTATTACTGTCGATGAATGGAAAAAAAGAGGGGGGAGGTGTTCTCAGGACATCATGATATAACCTTATAATCAGAGATGTATAAAGTACTAGAGAACCATACTTGAGTAAAAGTACAAGTGCTCTATCAAAAAAGTGACTTGAGTAGAAGTAGAAGTGCTCTTTAAGCACCACACTTAAGTAGAAGTACTAAAGTATTCAACATTTTTTGTACTTAAGTATTGCAAGTAGTCTATTTTAAAATGTACTACTCAAGTACTGAAAGTAAAAGTAGAAGTATTGTGTTATGTAGCTATTAAAGAAAGTAGTCAAAAGTTTGAACATATTGTTTTTACTATTTCAAATGATTAACCTAAAGGACAATCACAATTCCTTTGACTGTAACTTCTTGTAAACAAAAAACGGTTACTAGGGTTAGTTAGCCCAATTTGCAAAATGATGTCATTAATAACTTACCCTCATGTTGTTTCAAACCCGTAAGACCTCAGAGGGTCATTTAGAATTTTTTGAAGCATCGAAAATACATTTTGGTCCAAAAATAGCAAAAACTATGACTTTATTCAGCATTGTCTTCTCTTCCGTGTCTGTTGTAAGACAGTTAAAAACAAAGCAGTTTGTGATATCTGGTTTGCGAACAAATCATTCGATGTAACCGGATCTTTTTGAAACAGTCCACCAAATCGAACTGAATCATTTTAAACAGTTCGCGTCTCCAATACGCATTAATCCACAGATGAATTAAGCTGTTAACTTGTTTAATGTGTCTGACACTCCCTCTGAGTTAAAACAAACCAATATCCCGGAGTAATTCATTGACTCAAACAGTACACTGACTGAACTGATGTGAAGAGAGAACTGAAGATGAACACCGAGCCGAGCCAGATAATGACTCGTTCACGAGTCAAGAACCGTTTATGTCAGAGGCGTCCGATTCGTGAACCGAGGAGCTGATGATACTGCGCATGTCTAATTTAGCGTGAAGCAAACCGACACACAGAGCGTCTGGAACCGAACTGATTCTTTTGGTGATTGATTCTGAACTGATTCTGTGTTAATGTTATGAGCCCATGTGCAGTCAACGCCAATGACGCCATTGCATCGAGCGCAAAAGAATCGGTGAACTGTTTTCTTCAACAGGTTTATTGAATCGAACTGTCAGAAAGAACTAACGTTACTGGTCATCCGAAAACCGATGCAACCGGTTCTTGACTCGTGAACGAGTCATTATCTGGCTCGGCTCGGTGTTCATCTCTCTCTTCACAGCAGTTCAGTAAGCACGCGCAGTCTTCTTAATCGCTTGATTCGCTCAATGATGTGCCAGCTTCATCAAACCTGCTATCTACAGTTCTGGCAGTGGTTTGTAATGGAATGATTCGTAACATTATTATAATTGTAACGAGTAACGATGCAGCACATAAAAAAAAATATCGGAGTAAAAGTATTAAACTCAGCGAAAATATGTACCGAAGTAAAAGTGGAAGTAGGAGAAAAAAATAATACTCTAGTAAAGTACAGATACCGCCTTTTAGTACTTAAGTACAGTAGTGAAGTAGTTCTACTTCGTTACTATACATCTCTGCTTATAATTGAGTTATAAATTCAGAATTGCAATATATAAATACACAATTGCGAATTATACAGTCAGAATTGCAGGATATAAAGGCAGAATTGCTAGATACTGCTTGGAAAATCTTAATTGTGTGATATAAACTCACAATTGTGAAAAATTACTTATTTTCTTACAATTCCGACTTTTTTCTTGAAATAGACCATTAATATAGTTACTCACAATACTGACTTTTTTCTTGCAATTCTGACACTTTTCTCAGAATTGTCTGATATAAACAGGCCGTTATGTATAATAAAGTTAAAAATCCGGTTATACCTCAATCATGACTTTATAACACAATTATGAGTATATATCTTTCAATTCTGAGAAAACAATTCTGAATTACAAGATGCAAACTCACAATTGAGAGAAGGAAACAAAAACAAGTCTGAATTGTGAGATAAAAGGTCACAATTTTATTTTTATTCAGTAGCAGAAATCAGCTTTTATAGTTGTCGTCTTTGGATTTCTACTTACAAAATATTAGCTAATGGTAAATGGGCTTAAAGCACATTTATGTGGCACCTTCATAATCGAAACAAAGCCAAATGTAGTTGTGGTAAGGTAGTTGTTAAGTTTATGTATGCAAGCCCCTGCAGAGTTGTGTGCTTAGCTGAGCGTATTTCAGGATCTGCTCTTCCCTCACTGCAGGACATCTACCTCAAATGCTTCAAAAGCAGAACTGTTCAAATCATGAAGGACTCCAACTACCCTAGTAACTGTCTTTTCAGTTTGCTGCCGTCTGGTAAGCGCTTCTGTAGCCTGATGGCAAAAACTGAGAGACTTAGGAGGAGTTTCTTCCCCCAGGCTCCTAAACTCAGACCCAACCTCTTAACATCTGAATGTCTCAACTTAAAAATCACTTAATCAGTAAGATATTCATCATCCTCTACCTCATATTGACAACCTGTTTGCACATTCGCCTTTTATACATTCCTGTGTATCTTAATATTTAAGACAATATACTGTATACTTCCATGCACATTTTATTTCTAATCTATATTTAAGTCTACAGTATAGTTTTATTTTATATTTTATTTTTATATTTGTATGGTTTACCTTTTATTTCATTCTTTCATACATATATTTCAATCTGGTTATATATTCTCCGTATAATCGTGTATGTGACGAATACAAATCTTGAATGTATTGGGTGGAATTTGGGATGTACAATACGGTCATGCAGAATATGTGCTTTATAAGTACTAATAAACAGCTGATATGTTAGTAATGGGCATGCTAATAAGCAACTAGTTAATAGTGAGAATTGGTACCTGTACTTAAAAGTATTTCTGAATATCCTTATGCATGCAAATGATTGTCTTAAAGAAGGATATACTATAACTAAAATTATAGTTTTGAACAGTGAAAAAATATTATGAACTGCTAGATCACACAAAGCAGGGTCTTTGCTATCCTTCATGAGTGATTAATGCCGGTTATCAATACTAGCTGTGACTTCCACCGGGAGTCTGTTTAAAAGCTATTAGGCCAGCTGCAGAGGCTGTTCCTGAGTGCGATTACCCAGGATTACACAGGCCACTGAGGGGAAACCTCTTAATAACACTGTTAAAACAGGATTACACTTCAACTGAGAATGTCACAATCACTAGGTAAAGACTTCAGCGCCCATGTCCAGTCCTGAACAGATCTGTTATCGATTCCTGCCCATTTAAACAGATTGTCCAGTGTTAAAGCTGGGGGAACCTGAGCAAAGACTATAGTGTAATTATTTTGTAAATCTTTTCTTTTTTTTTTTTTGCATTAACACACAGAATGTTTCTAGTACTGTAGAAAATCAGTTTTTATTGGTCATGCAAAAACGAATAATAGCTAGATTCCAATAGTGTCTTGTAAATCTACATGGATTTTTTTTTTTTTTTTTCAAATGTCCAATTTCTATAGCACACTAGTGGCACAGGTTTGCAGTCAGGTGATGGAACAGCTGTTCCACTATAGTTTTTAGTATTTAAAATGTTGTTGTTTACTGGCCAAATTCCCTCTTTTCTATGCCATTTAAGCTAACTTTAGAATGTGCTGGCAGTCAAAAGTGTTTTATGAATAGGGGGGAAATTGTCATTATGTGAGCAGTAATTTTAGACTGGCTTTTAAAATTTTGTGTACAGAAATCTAGAGTTGCCTAATTTTACATTTGTGCTGTCTTTCACCAGTTTAGAACATAATAATTTTCTCCAAACATCTGGGCTGCTGAGGATGCCTCAAAAGCTACCTAAATAGTGCTTAGCGTTTTAACCATATTTGTGTGCGTACATTAAGCATTTTTTAAATAATCAGCACCTTGCTTGTGAGATTTAGACCATGCTGTTCGTAGCCAGTATCCCTTACAGCAGAACACAAGATCCAGGGGGCGTGGTTGGATCCACAAAACAGCGGGTGGACATTGGTAGGTTTAGGGGTGGAGGTGGGTTGGTCTAGGGTTCGGGGGTGGAGACGGGGGTAGGTTTAGGTTTATGTAAGGGGGTGTGGTTGGATCCAGGAGTTAGATCTGGATCCAACCATACCCCCTTGGTCTTGTGTTCTGCAGTGAGGACCGTCTCTTCGCCGCATGATATTAATTCGGTAGCACGGTTACGCGGCTCGGTCAATTGATCTGCACCAATGACAGGTAAGCGTGGCACAAGCTCTATAACATTGTGCTGTTTCATCCCACTTTCAGTGTAATTGGCTACCCATATTTACGGCTGAACTCGGTTCTCTCACTCTGAATTATGTTGTGTTTACCGGCTGTTTATTGCTGTAGATATGCAATGCAGAGAGAACGCCCGCTTCTGGAGACGGGGTGGGAATATACAGCTCATTTGCATTTATAGCGATACACTCCAAAACATCTTTTTTTTAGACACATCCCCAAAAATTACATTTTCCAGCTGTTATAATAAATGATCTGTTGGGTATTTGGGGCTGAAACTTCACAGACATATTCTGGGGACACCCAACACCAATATTGCATCTTGTAAAAAGGGCCATAATAGGTGATATTTAAAGTGTTAGTTCACCCCATTATTTTCATTTATTTTTTATTCATCTACTCGGCCTCAGTACTTTCTTCTGTGGAAAAAAAAAAATATATTTTGAGAAATGTCTTAGAGTTTTGTTTGTTATGGTTGTCCATACAATGGAAGTTATTCTCGACCTTTGTGTGAACTACCCCTTTAAAACAGAATGTAAATAAATGCTATCAGCAGGCTGGTCTTTACACATACTTTTCTTCTGGAAGTTAAATGACTAGGAAAAAGAATTATAATATCACAAGGCATCACCTTCTAGCCCTTACTTTATTTAAAGAGTTAGTGGGCCCAAAAATTTAAATTCTGTCATTAATAACTCACCCTTTTTTCATCTTCAGAAAACACAAATTAAGATATTTTTTATGAATTCCGGGAGCTCCAAAATGGCACTAAAGGGTAATGCAGAAGAGACCAATTGTTGAATAAAGTCGTTATTTTTATTTTCTTTGTGCACAAAAAGTATTCTCGTAGCTTTGTAAAATTACGATTGAACCACTGATGTCATATGGATTATTTTAATGATTTCCATGCTACGTCTTTGAGTCTAGATCGTTTTACAATTCTTGCTGTCTATGGGAGGGTCCTAGAGCTCTCACATTTCATCAAAAATATCTTAATTTGTGTTCCGAAGTTGAATGAAGGTCTTACAGGTTTGGAATGACATGAGGATGAGGAATTAATGACAGAATTTTCATTTTTTTGAACTATCCCTTTAAATGTTTTGAATGCATTTTGAAATGAAACCCTTCATCTTTTCCCTTTATTTCACCAACAGATCGTCCAGGTTTGACGAGCGTAGAACGCATCGAGCGCTGTCAGGAGGAGTTCCTCTTGGCCTTCGAACATTACATCAACTACCGCAAGCACAAGGTGTCTCACTTCTGGCCCAAGCTGCTGATGAAGGTGACAGACCTGCGCATGATCGGTGCCTGCCATGCCAGCCGCTTCCTGCACATGAAGGTGGAGTGTCCCACTGAGCTCTTTCCGCCCCTCTTCCTGGAAGTGTTTGAAGACTGACAGCCAACCAGTCGGCCAAGCTGCTCCCACCAACCCAACCTCCACAGATCTGACCTCCCTCAGACTCCGTCTCCCTGTTTCCGGTCACATGACTCTGTTCTAGCACTACTGAGCGTCTTTCATTCCATAGATTTAGGAGTAGCTCTCTGGCCTATTTTGAATGGAACCATTCCTCTTACAAAGCGGGTACATGTGAATAGCGTTACAATTTTTTTTTTTTTTCTTTAACTCTTTGTAAAAACTAAAATCAACTTTCTGTTACTCTAGTTTTTTATGTTAAATTGTTTCATTTCTGATCATAGTCTTTGATGCCACTTAACAGAGATATATGAAATATGCATTTGGGTTTTATGTCACACGCCAGGCCTCAGAAAGGAAAAAAAAAAAGAACACCACACTGCGAAGGAGGACAGCAATGTTTTGGTTTCCTTTCACATCCTTTATCTGTTGGTCTAAGGGTCTTTTCATGCTCACATTAAGCCATAGATTGGTTTTAGTTCTGGTCCAAACCCCAGTGAGCTGTCTACCTAGACAACATTTCAAGATAAAATAGGAGCATCCTTATATTGAGACAGTAAAAAAGCAAACGAGGGCTCTTGAAATATCACAATTGTGTTTTCTAGATAAGATCACTACATGGAAAGCAAATTTTGACTTGACCCAGCAGGCACTGGGCATCAATATAATGTCAGGTTGATGTCGGACAGACGTTGCATTTTGGTTGAGAATGAAAATTGAGTTGATGTTAGTGTTTGACTCCAATTTGATGTTGACTTGACGCAGGATTTTGGTTACACAGCCTAAAAACAACAAACATTAACGTCAGCTGATGTCGGTACTGGACATCAAATAAACATTGGCATTAGACATTGAATTGACATCAAAATTTAACTAACCACTTATGACATTGTGTGCCTGCAGGGATTTTTTTTCTGCTGCTCTTGAGAGTGAATTCACAGTAATATTATATCTCATCTTCCTCGCTGCTCTTCACATTCATTTGATCGCTCTGTACTCTTGTTCATTCGTATGTCGTGTTTTCTCTGACATTTTAGGAGAAACATTTTAGGACACCCCAGAGCAAAAAAAATGGTCATGTGAACAGTAGGCATAAAATTATACTGCCTTCTAATGTCAGGAGTTTCAAAGTTGTCAGATCGCTGTTCCTTTCACACTACACACCAGTTTTTTGTATCATTTGCTGGCTTCACACATTGCACAATATTTCATTAGGAAGAATCTCCAACAAAGCTCATCATTTACAAAATGCGTACATGAGAAGTGATACAGAGTATGATCTCTAATTGGCTGTAGGTCGTGGCTGATGCATTTCAAGTCAAAACACGTGGCAAGACTCTGAGGCTGCGTTCGTGTTCAATTTTTATGCCCTTCACTCATTAACTTCCCTCTGTCTTCCCATTGTTTACATTTTTCTACATATTAATTTGTTTGGGGCAGCATTCTATACATGTTTAGGTATGCTTGGTCTTCTAAATGTAAATAATATATAATTATATAGGCGTTTGGGGGGGGTCGGGGGGGGGGGGTAAATTAAACATGATCTATGATGACGTCATGATCGTGTTGCATTGTGGTCTCTGGAGCGGCCTGGAGTGTCAAATCCATTAGAAGTCAAGGCATCAACTATTAGCCGAAAAAGTGTAACGGCTAAAGCTAACACTTCCGTTCTAGCAGTATGTGGGAAAAGAGACCAGAGGCCATTCTTTTTAAATGAATGGATGTCAATGGAGGAGAGTCTTCACTCCGCTAAATAAACAGATTTTTTAAGGGAAACGGCTTATCATTTAATAACTCAACAGCCTATCTGCTAATGTTCAGCATGTTTTACACTAAACAATACTTTGTAACTATTTAACGATTTGTAGACGTTACAGTGAAAAAAAAAAAAAATGCTGTTTTATAATCGTAGTCACTGATTTTGTTTGCGACAGCTGGGATTCGGCTTATAGCAATTCTCATTGATTCCTGTGGGATCCGTAAATGGCGATTGAGTGTCGCACAACTCTGACTGAAATTCAATGACGTCAGGGCTGTAATGTGATTGGTTATGAAAGCACACGTGATTCAAGTTGACTACTATGCTTTCTCCATACAGACCCTTTCATCTCCCTACAGCAAGTCAGTCTCTGTGAAGTATGTAAATGAAGCAGACTCACTCCCTCTGTCAAAATCAAGTGGTTGAGGGCACTTAAGGAAGTCGTGGCCTAATGGTTATAGAGTCTGACTCACAACCCAAAGGTTGTGGGTTCGAGTCTCACACCGTCAGGGATTGTAGGTGAAGTGAGTGAATGTACAGCACTCTCTCCACCTTCAGTGCCACGACTGAAGTGCCCTTGAGCAAGGCACCGAATCCCCAACTGCTCCCTGAGTGCTGCAGTATAAAATGGCTGCCCACTGCTCTGTATGAGTTCCCCGAGGGGACGTGCTTAGGGAAGTTTCCGAGTGCATGTCTAAAAGTGGAGTGGAACACAGTCTGAGTCACAGACAGGTCCAGATAATTAGCCTGCTAAACATTTTTGGGCATTGGCAATACATCTGTGCTTATCTAAAATCATATCTTTGATAACACACACTATGCAATCATCACTCATGTGATCAAGCACTGATTTGACTCACATTTCAGATTTCTTTCAGTGATCTCCAGAGAACCGAGTCAAAATGCCTTCTATATCTATATCTATATATATATATCTATATATATATATATATATATATATATATATATATATATATATATATAAATTAAAAGACAGTTTTGCATTTGTAATACGTCCTTTGTTGTGTTGCATACATATGCTTTTTTCAAAGTAGCTCACTGGGTTTTTGAATCAGAACTGATTAAAATAAAACAAAAAATCTAAATGGCAAGGTGAAATGCCAGTCTTGATGGTGGTTGTGCCCTTGAGTTAAATCTTGTTTCTTTATTAGTGCACCTAAAAGCTTTTGGAAAGGCAAACCTACATGATACCGCAGTTAGAGTTCACAAATAATATTTTTTTGTTTTTTGTTTTTTTTGCTTTCCATCAACTCTAGCTCTTAAAGAATTTAGAATAGAAGAAGATAGCCTCTAGCCAGCAGCCACTAAAGTTAGCTCATTATGCCTCTATTAAGGTGCCAAAAACCTCCATAAAACATCCGTTCTCTGTTTGGTCTTGTGTCGAGCTGATCGGGGGAGCTTGAGGTCATGATTTTTTACCCATCTGTCTCTAGATCTTTGACCCGCAGGGATGCAACTCTGTTCAGTTGAACGCTTCTTCTCTTCTATAGCTGTCACACGACAGACCAGGGCAATGCTTCTGCTTGAACTTGTTGGTGCTATGAGTTTGCCGATTTATACCTCCGGGAGTGCTGTCAGTTAACCTCCGAATCGTCTGGAGGATGACGAGCGCAAATACACAAAACGCTGAGGTCAGTGGTCAACCCTGCAACAAACAGGGATGCTTTCGGATGTGTCTGTGATTGTTGTTTCAGCCGTTTCTGTTCTGGTTTTCTTCTTTTACTGTAGTTTTCAATCTTTCTAGAGATGTCCTTGTGTGCTGCAAGAGAGTTTGAATCTCGCATACCTCTACTGATTACCAGGAACCGCCAGACCTTTTTCTTTTTTTTTTACTGTTGAAAGATGGACATGAATTCAGATTCTCACCTCAAAACACGGAGCATGTTCAATCAGTGTTTTGTTATAGTGATGCCTTTTGTAAGCAATAGAATTGCTCCAGTGGTTTTTCATGTTTTGGATTACACATACAAACGTACAGGCCAACGTAGATATTAAACAGACTCAAAGTCATTGCACAGACAATCAATGTGTTCACAGAGAGTGTTTTAGAAAGAGGGGAGTAAAAGGGTCACAGCCAGGGTCCAAAATGAATGTTTTGCCACACCTGTCAGTTTACTCTTCGTCAAGCTCCTCACCACTTTAGTTATGGTTGTTTGCTCAGACAAGCTTTACAGAATGTACCGTACAAACATTTGTGTTTAAGTAATTGTGTAAAAGTTCATTTACAGCTTTCACACATATGAATTTAGTTGCAAAAATAAATACATGAAAATCACAGTCTGTGACAGATTATTATTATTATTATTTTATTTTTTTGTAGTTTATATTTATTTGATTTTAATCTCTCACACACATGTGAGATTCAGAATATCTGTTTTTACAATTTGATTTAAATCATGCATTATGTGTATTGTCTTATGTACTTGACAAAGCCAAGTTTCCTTTTCTTTTCTTTGTGTCAGCACTTGGCAAATGCCCATTTTGGACCCTGGCCACAGATCAACACATGCATGCACAGACACGCTGGGAGTCAATACTATTTCCTCGGAGCGCATAGGTGAAAAAATACACAAACGCACTACAGAAATAAAGATATTTATGGTGTGAAGGAAAGAGGCTGTATTTTTTTCAGACTGCAGATATTTTTTACATGTTATATGCACAATATTAACACTTTTGAGCAGTTTTACAACAAGGAAACAAAAGACTATCTTTTCTCAAAAATCTCTCACCATCCTCAAATAGAAACCAGAGACCTGTTTTTCAATAATCTCTCTTTAATGATCTCTTTAGAGTGTGTGTTTCATCATTCCAAATTCATTGTTTAACCATGGTAAAGACAACTACTATATGCTATCTAATAATTACAACAAAAAATCTGACCAGATCTCACCAAGCTGAACTGAAACAATTAAAGCACATGTACTTCTGTTTCTGTGTGTCCACAGTATGCTGGTGGCATGATTAAGTGAATTTTGAATGTGAATCAGTTGTCCAACATAAAATGTATTTTACTCTTACTCGCTCTCTCTCTCTCTCTCTCTCTCTCTCTCTCTCTCTCTCTCTTTTTTTTTACCAAAACGAACATATTGCACAAGCCTGCTGTGTGACAGTGGAGCCTTGAATTAGAGTTTGGATCATGATGTGATTTGGATATCCTGGAAGAGACATTGCACTAGAAAATAATCCTGGATTTGGTAAAAGATGATGATGATGATGATGATGATGATGATGATGACAGCAATGACAAATGCAACTAAGGTGAATAGGAGAATAAAGATGGTTTTGAGAAACCCCTGCAACATTTGTTGTTCTTTGTTAGACTCTGTATGCATTTTTTGGCCTTAATGAATTTATTGTATATAGCAGTCATATCGAATAGAATAAATGCGAGTTTCTTTTAGACTGTCAAAATATTTTGCAAAAAAAGCCAATCAGTTTGCACTCAGATATTTTAACTTAACCTTCAGTGAATGCCCCGATGATGACAATTTCTGCAGAATGTAATTGGTCACAGCTATGTTCATCTGTCCTTATGACCATAACATATGACCAGACCGCAACACTATGATCACAACCAAAGTGTTTAATCAAAACAACACACTGGTAAAGATGAAACTCTATAAATACCTATATTTAAATGCAAAACAATTATAATATCAGCCGCTGCAGAATTTCGGGTAAAGGTGTCAGAATTTTGCATTAATATTTGATGTGTGCTAGATCCTCTGATAGTCAGGATATTATGACACAAATATATTTGTGGCAAAGAATTGTGGCAAAGAATTGTGGGCGTACTCCACCATAGAGAGTTGTTGACTCCAAGAAGAAGGATTCTTGGAGACCAAACATTGCAACGTCCTCTCTAAATCTTGGTTGGCTCGCTCAGACTGTCCGTTACTTTGGGGATGATAACCCGAAGACAAGCTAACTGACGCTCCTAGCAATTTGCAAAACTCTTTTTAAAATTTGGATATGAAGTGAGATCCCCTGTCAGAAACCATGTCTATCGGGAGGCCATGAAGCCGAAAGACGTTATGTAGGACAGTGACCGCTGTCTCCTTGGCTGTAGGTAATTTGGGCAAGGGAATGAAATGTGCCGCCTTCGAGAACCGGTCCACTACGGTCAAAACGACCGTCATGCCATTAGAGGGCGGGAGGGCGGTAACAAAATCTAGAGCGATGT